>NC_056747.1:836323990-836498990 GCF_019279795.1 Protopterus annectens
ATGGAAAAAAATCATCAAAAAACCTACAGGGGTGCACTTTCAAGGAATGTGAGTTTCAAGGGAAGAGAATTTTACTGTTGCTCATGCTTAAGTTTTGTTTTCTGTGTGCAACTGTTTTGTTTGGCAAATGGCCGTCAGTGTTTGTCCTATAGAATTTCAAAGCAGTATTAGTAGCACAATATGTAGCATACTTGCCTTTGGTGCAGAAGGCTGTGGGTTCTTCTCCCACCATGTAGGTATTGAAACTGCAGTGCACTTTAAAGGGAGGGTTGTTGCACTCCTGAGCATGTCATTCTTTAAATAAGATGTTAAACTGAGGCCCAGTCTGTCTGTGTAGGCGTAGGTGTTATGAGATTCAACAGATTTGCATCCACCTGAGCTGTCAAAAAGAGTAGGGGTTCTTTATTGATTATAACAAATTATATGCACTATTTACATTATAAACAATATATACATTATATACATTTAAAATTGCTTACGTCTGATATTCCAACATCAAATAGCTTCATATATTTCATTTACCCCCCACACTTTTTTTCCACAACCAAAAACATATATTTTTTCAAAATTTCAGCAAATACCCATTTCCAATTATAGTTTAATCTTTCATGCCATATAACCCTATAAAACATAAAATAACTTGTCAATTTCTTTCACTTCCTTTGTTTTTTTTATTACCATAATATCCATACTCTTTCATATTCATATTTATATCGTTCAAAATTTTAGAATCATTCAGTGCATTAATTTTGTATCATTTTACCCATAATTGTCACTCTTGTAAAATTCAAGAAAACATGTTCCGTCATCTCAATCTCTCCACAATCGTTACATACCCTCTCTTGAATACTTTTATAAGGCATATATGCTTTAACAAGCAGTTTACTCATCATTAACCTCCATGCAAAGTCTTTACATTCATACATTTTTTGCTCCATATAGGCCATATTCTAATTGTGTTTCTTTTTTCATTATCCAAGTTTTTCCAAGGATAAATATAGTGACATTCCCTCATAACATTTTCATGCCAATCTTTTCTGTTCTTTTGTACATTTTCTATATTAAATTTCCATAATAATATTTTGCTTTAATATTTGTTAATCTCGTTAACATTGTCCTTCCATCTTTTTCCATATCTTAAACTTTCCTAAATATCTTTATACTTAAATTTCAATATATCATTTATTATACTCTTGTTTTCTTATTTTATTCCCCATAACACTTTATACAAATTCAAGCGAAGCTGCATGAACTGTCGGATTAATTAATCCTAGTATTCCTTTATTTCTTCATGTACAGAACTCCTCTCCTCACAGGATTTAGTCTTGAACCTCATATAAATGTAAATATAGTCAGTAGCAATTCTTTTTCATACTTGGATGGAATCATGTATGCACTTACTAAATAGGCAATCTTACCTATCGAAATAGAGTTTATTAAATATCCCTTTTTCTTGTATGATGATTTGTATGATCTCTTGTTATTCCTAGAATGGCTTCCTCTTCATCATTAAAGTGAGTACCTTCTAATTCACTCAAAAATCCCATTCCTTTACTTTTATCCTTAGTACTTAGACCAATCATATTCAAATACCTATATATCCCTTCTGTTATTCTATACCTTGCCATTTTCAACTCTGTGTTTATTGCACTTACAGTTGCATTTATAACTAACCCAAGTAAAATACTGTTCGCTGGACAACCTTGTCTTATCCCAGATTCTATTGTTATTTCTTTACTTAACCATATTTTTTTATATTATTCTCATATACTGATCTTATAACTTTTATTATTTTATCACTTAAATATTGTAGTCTCAATATACTCCACAATTCTACATATTATATTTTATCAAATGCTTCATTCACATCTCCAACCAATGTTGTAGTTTCCACTTGTTTAGTTAGGATATCATCTGTTACCTCTCTTAATATCCATAGTAAATCCCGAATTCCTTTACCTTTTTTTTCCCAAAAATCATAGACACCATCAACCTAGCCACATATTTCCCTAGTCTTTTCTCTATTCTCATAAATATTTTATAATCTGTATTATTTAGTATTATTGGTCTCTGATTCCTAATATCTTCATTCTTCCTTTTTTCCATAATAATTTCATGGCCCCATATACATTTCTTTTTTATTTATCCCTTTTGCTAACCACTCGTTCAATACTTCTGCTAAGTGTACCTTTCGCCATTATTTCATATTCTAATACGCATGATATTCAATTCCATCTATTCCTGTAGCTTTCTCTATATATCTTTTAATATTTCATCAAACTCTTCTACACTTATATTTTTTCCATAATTTCATTCTCTTCTTTACTTCTTTACATTCTGTATTTTCATCTCTTTTGTCTAGTATCTTCTTAAATGTACTTTTTATTCACTGCTCTGTTATTTCAAATATTTTTTCTTTCATGTTTATGTTCTCTCCTTCATTATTTTCCAATTCTGTTATTACTCTCTCATTTTCTCTCACCATTTTTCTCAAATACAGAGCCACTTCTTTTTTTTTCCTTGTTAAAAGTACCTTTGCCTACATAACTTTTTTTTTAATCCTTTCTTGGTTTATTTCCTACTTTTCATAACATCATCTTCTTTTGGCTGTTCCTGTTAGAGGTAGCTACAGCGGATCATCTGTTTCCATTTCTTCCTGTCTTCTGCGTCTTGCTCTGTCACAGCTACCACCTGCATGTGCTCTCTCACCACATCCATAAACCTTATCTTAGGCCTTCCTCTTTTCCTGTTACCTGGTAGCTTCATTCCTTAGCATCTTTTTCCCAATATATGCAGCATCCCTCCTCAGCACATGTCCAAACCAATGTGATCTTGCCTCTTTGGCTTTGTCTCCAAACCTTCCAACCTGGGCTGACCCTCTAATATAATTATTCCTAATCCTGTCCACCCTCGTCACACCCAGTGCAAATCTTAACATCTTTAACTCTGCCACATCCAGCTCAAACTCCTGCCTTTGTGTCAATTCCACTGTCTCCAACCCATATAACATAGCTGGTCTTACTACCTCTTGTAGACCTTCCCTTTCACTCTTACTGGTACTCGTCTGTCACAAATCACTCCTGACACTCTTCTCCACCAACTCCATCCTACCTGTACTCTCTTCTTCACCTCTTTTCCACACTCACCATTACTCTGAACTATTGATCCCAAGTATTTAAACTCCTCCACCTTCGCCACCTCTACTCCTTGATCCTCACCATTCCTTTATCCTCCCTCTCATTCACACACACATATTCTGTCTTAGTCCTGCTGACCTTCATTCCTCTTCTCTCTAGAGCATATATCCATCTCTCCAGGGTCTCCTCCACCTGTTCCCTACTCTCACTGCAGATCACAATGTCATCTGCAAACATCATAGTCCACGGGGACTCCTGTCTGATCTCGTCTGTCAAACTGTCCATCACCATTGCAAATAAGAAAGGGCTCAGAGCTGATCCTTGATGTAATCCCACCTCCACCTTAAATGCATCTGCCACTCCCACCGCAGACCTCACTGCTGTCACACTCCACTCGTACATATCCTGTACCACTTGTACATACTTCTCTGACACTCCCGACCTCCTCATACAGTACCACAACTCCTCTCTAGGCACCCTATAATATGCTTTCTTTAAGTCTACAAAAACACAATACAACTCCTTCATATCTTCTCCATCAACGCTCTCAGAGCAAACATCGCATCAGTAGTGCTCTTTCCCGGCATGAAATCATACTGCTGATCACTAATCATCACGCCCCTTCTTGCTTCCACTACTCTTTCCCATAACTTAATGCTGTGACTGATCAGTTTAATCCCTCTGTAGTTACTACAGCTCTGTACATCACCCTTATTCTTAAAAATCGGTACCAAAACACTTTTTCTCCATTCCTCAGGCATCCTCTCACTTTCCAAGATTTCATTAAATAATCTGGTTAAAAACTCCACTGCCATTTCACTTAAACACCTCCATGCTTCCGCAGGTATCTCATCTGGACCAACAGCCTTTCCATTCTTCGTCCTCTTCATAGCTATCCTTACTTCCTCCTTGCAAATCCATTGTACTTCATGATTCACTATTCTCACATCATCCAACCTTCTCTCCCTCTCATTCTCTTCATTCATCAGCCCTCAAAGTACTCTTTCCATCTCAACACACTCTCCTCGCTTGTGAGTATGTTTTTCCCTCATTATCCTTTAGCAACTTTACCTGCTGCACATATTTTCTAGCTTGGTCCCTCTGTCTAGCCAATAGGTACAGGTCCTTTTCTCCCTCCTTGGTGTCCAACCTTTCATACAACTCTTCATATGCCTTATCCTTCGCCACCTCTCTCTTTGCCATGCACCTCATCTCCTTATACTCCTGTCTACTTTCTTCATCTCTCTGACAATCCCACTTCTTCTTTGCCAACCTCTTTCTCTGTATACTCTCCTGTACTTCCTCATTTCACCACCATGTCTCCTTGTCGTCCTGCCTCTGTCCAGATGTCATACCAAGTACCTTTCTAGCCGTCTCCCTTACTAGCTCTGCTGTACTTACCCAGCTATTTGGTAACTCTTCACTGCCACCCAGTGCCTGTCTTAACTCATCCCTGAACTCCACCTCACAATTACCCTTTTTCAATTTCCACAATTTGATCCTTGGTGCTGCCTTCACACTCCTCCTCCTCTTGATCACCAATGCCATCCTACAAACCACCATCCTATGCTGCCTAAGTACACTTTCCCCGGTCACCACTTTATATTCTCCAATCTCTTTCAAACTGGCTGTCCTACATAAGATATAATCCACCTGTGTGCATCTTCCACCACTCTTGTATGTCACCCTATGCTCCTCCCTCTTGTTAAAATACGTATTCACCACAGCCATGTGCATCCTTTTCACAAAATCCACTACCATCTGACCTTCTGCATTCCTTTGTGTAACACCATACCTACACATCACTTCCTTATCCCCTCTGTTCCCTTCACCAACATGCCCATTGAAATCTGCTCCAATCACCACTCTCTCACCCTTGGGTACAGTCATCACCACTTCATCCAACTCGCTCCAAAATTTTTCGTTCTCATCCATTGCACACCCAACTTGTGGAGCATATGCACTAACAACATTTATCATTACACCATCAATCAGCTTCATAAACATCACTCTGTCCGACACTCTTTTCACCCCCAAAACACTCTTAGCATACTGTTCCTTCAGGATAACTCCTATGCCATTTCTCCTCCCATCCACACCATGATAAAACAATTTGAACTTTGAACCCACCTCCAATACACCTAGCCTTACTCCCCTTACATCTGGTCTCTTGCACACACAATATACCAACTTTCCTTCTTTCCATCATATCGGCTAGCTCTCTCCATATACCAGTCATACTGCCAACATTCAAAGTTCTAACCCTCACTACCACAGTCCTAGCCTTTCTCCTCTCTTCCTGCCTTCGGCCATGCCTTCCGCCTCTTCTCCTCCTTCGGCCAACAGTAGCCCAATTTCCGCCGGCCCCCTCTTGGCTAACAGTACCAGTGACGGTCGTTGTTAACCTGGGCCTCGACCGATCTGGTATATAAATATTTACTTATGTCCGCATGAATTATTTGGCGAAGTTTTACATCTGATGCCCTTCCTGACGCAACCCTCCCCATTTATCCGGGCTTGGGACTGGCACAAAGAAATGCACTGGCTTGTGCATCCCCAGTGACTGGGTTTCCTTCTTTCCATAACAAATAAAATATTTCTTAGTATGTCTCTAAATACTGTTCAATTTAGCAACCTGTAATTCTTCTTTTCTTTCTTTCTTTTTGTGTGACATTTAAAAAAATTTTTTTTTTATATTTTCCTTTAAAACATAACCAGCATTCAATCAGTTTTCATAAAATATTTTCATTTCTACATGATCTTCCCATAATCTGTCAATTTTATTTCTTTCCTCCTAATTTAATCTTTTTCATTCAACCTTTTAATACCTTTACCTTTCCTTGTACATTCTTCCTTTTCCTTTACTTCTACCCATATAGCTAAATGATCTGCGAAACCTGTTTCCTTTGTTCCTTCTTTTATAATTTTAAAATATCAGATATTATAAAATCATTTTTTTCTTACTCCTTTTATAAGTCCAATGTATATTATCCCATATGTGCAGCTTTCCACTTTTTATTATTTCATATACTATTTTAACATCTTTCACTTCTTTTTATCTTTTCCTTTAATCACAACTGAAATCTTTTACTAATATTTCCATATCCACTTCTACATAGATTAAGATTTTTGTAAACATTTCTTCTCGTCCATTTTTTGTGACATATGAATATATTGCAATGATTCTGTACACGTTTGTCTTGTATCTTGTATCCACTACTGTTGTTCTTCCTAACTCAACTAAAGTATAATCTAAAACATTAAACTATTTTGTTACATAACACAGCAATTCCTGAACATGTATGTTTCCCCATTGTCCATACTATACTCCGAGGCCATAGGTTTTCCATCTCCTTCCTTTCTTCAGTATTCTTGTGTCTTCTAAAATAATTTCATGCATATCTTGTAAGATATACACCATTCCAGAACACCTGGCCTTCTTTTAACATTTTTTACATCGTTAACATTTATTGACAAGACCCACAGTTTCTTCAAGATTTTCCATCTTAACCCTTATCTTTATTTTCTTTAATAATCTGATTTTTAAATTTTCTTTTCATATCTTTCACCTTTCTCCCTATTGAGCTTGATTTACCTGTATTTTCCAGCTGCCATCTTCCTCGTCACTTGTTTCCAGTAGTGATTGTTCATCTTCATTCTTTGTAGTTTTCTTTGCCTATCATATGTGTCTTTCTTATATATTTTATTTTTCATATTCATTCCCTACATTTTTATATCAAGCACATGTTCTTGCATCTGCTCTTCTTACTCAATATGCAAGTGTTGATCACACTTAATTAAATCATGTCCTGTTTTTCCACCACGTTTTTTACACATTAATGTACATTTCTTTGCTTCATGCCCCACTTCCCCACAAAACATCTTTTATCACAATCACTTTTGAAATGATACTTTTTTCCACAAAAAAAGCAGGTTTTTGGGTGTCCCTTACATCTTGCATATATATCCTCAATTTCCTTCAATAATTATTACATTTGGAATATGCACAATATTGTTGTTTTCCATCTTCAAAATTATACCACAATCCCATCCCCCAGTCCCATAGACTACTGTCCTCATATACTTTCGTAATGTTCAACACTTTACAAAATGTTTAAATAGTCTGTCAGTACTTCCTTATCTATTTCAATTCAAGATTGTGTAGCAATCCTCTTTTTTGTTTCTCTGTAAAGTCTGTACCATATAAAGGTTCCACGAATTATTTTTTTTTTCATGCTTCTCTAAAAAAAATAAATTCCATGTATTGCCCAGTCTCAAATATAATGTCACAGTAAAGTCTCTCCATTATCTGAATGAAAGTTCTTTCCTCATTGGGTGATATTCCCAAGGGTACTGTAACTGTGTTCCATACCTTGTACCTTTCTAGATGTTCTTTGTGTTTCACTGTTGCAGTCATCACACTTTGGTCATCTGCCTGCAGGTAGCCCTCAGTTGGCCCAAATACCAGAGTCTTGGGACTTCTGCGTTGGATGCTGTCGCCTCTTCCATGACATCAGGTCGTCAGGGGTATAAAACATGCAGCTGACGCCATTGCATCAGTCTTTCTTGTCATGGAGGAGCCAGAAGCAACTCATAAGTGCCGGTCGGCCGCTTCCTGAAATTTTCATTTTTTGAGTTTCAAACCTGAAGTCTTCTAAAGCTAAGTACTCCGTTGGGGATCCTTTTTTCTTGCTCTAACTGATGTCAGAAGAAGTTAACAATTGTCTTGCCTGTGGAAGGCAAATACCTTACAGAGATTTTCATTCTTAATGCGTCACCTGTTTAGGCCCAGACCATAACGTCCCTTGCTGTTAGTTTTGTGCCTTGTTTAACGCCCGAACCATTCGCATTCGGGCTATCTTTGTCACTAAATTCTTTTGCTCTCATTCTCCGTATTCCGAAATGGTTTCAATAAGCCATCTGACTACCGATCTTCCGAATAAAACGTTAAGCTAGATAAAACTGTCAATGGCGCTTCCGTTAAGCTAGTCACCAGTCCACTGATACTCAGTGAGGCACCTTCGCAGCCCCTGATGCCCACTTCTACAGATTCGCAGGCCTCTGGTGAGACCCATTCGGAGTCCGGTATGCGTGCCGTGACATGCTTCTTTGACTATGGAACCTGCGGATGTCTCTGCTTTGGATGGGTCCATAGCCACTGTGCAGGTACCGGCTTCTGAGGGTGTATTCCGACCTACCGATGTTCGTATTAAACCGACAACTTCGTTTTTCGCTAAAACTACCGAGTTTCTCAGGCCCAGAGTTCACACTACACCTAGAAAACAGACGACCAAAGCACATGCCCAAGCTCCCATGCCACAAAAACAAATGCTTAGAATGGCTGAATACCTTATTACTCTAATTAGGGGAAGCCAGCCTTCCCCTGCTAAAAGACAAAGAATTGAGTTTCCTTCTGATTCTACAGACCAGAAGTCTGATGACTCTGACCCTTCTGATCACCAGGACATACCCTTATCAACCTATGAGGATTCTGATGCAGAGGAATCAATCCCCTCTGCCTCCACTCTAGAGGATTTTTATTTTGATGAAACCTTGCATACTTTAAGAGAGCATTTCCTCTGGGAATGCCAGGACTATCCTCATTCCAAAAAGAGACTCAGATAATTTTTAGAGTTGCCTCAGCACAGGCCTCTAACTATACGCCCTGTCCTGGATATTGTAAATGATGTCTTCATGGAATCCAGTCTTACTCCTGACACTTTACCACCGGCCCCTAGAAAACTGACAGGTACTACAGAGTACCTGATTCTCACAAATTTCTCTCTAAGAATCCTACTGCGGATCCAGAGAGCATTTCTCAGGGACCTAAAGGCATTAAGGCTACTACAGCCAAAAACCCTACCCATTCAGACAGGGATTCAAGAGCTTTAAACGGATGGGGTAAGAAGGCATATACCTCTGCAACTCTTGCCATCAGAGCTTTGAATTGCCAGTTTCACATGTTGAAGTACCAGCAACATATTATGGAACTAATTAAACAAAAAGTAGTGTCACTTCAGATTGTGCAGAAAATAAAGATTTGCAAGAGTTAATGCATTCTGCAAACCAAGTTAGTAAACATACTTTGCAGTATGATTTTGATGCCTTAGAAGCATCTTGCAGAGCTGCAGTCACTGGGTCTATACTGAGAAGGCATGCTTGGCCGAAGGAACAAATCTTGCCAGATCATGTCAAAGCAAAATTACTAGATGCTCCTTTAAATCAGGACCATTTGTTTGGCACCAAAGCAGAAGTTCTTAAAAAGATGGAGGAAAAAGCTAAATCTATGCAAACTGTCAAATATTTCGTACATGTGCAGCCACCTAGATTCAGTAGGCATTGGCCTTCTAAAAACTGGTCCTTTCCAGCCCCTCACAGGCTTTCTCAGTCCAAACCCAGAGGAAACAGACCGCCAAGACTACAGTCTCAGGGTTTGCAGAGATCTAAACAAATGGAGTGCTCCGACCTCAAAAAATGGGAGGGGTAAGCCACCCCCTTATGGAAAAAGTTCACAGTGACTTTCTATTATCCTTCCCAGCCATGCTCAATTACTTGGGCCCCTAGGAGGAAAACTTGCCCTTCATGCAAAAAACTGGATGTTCATTATTCAGGACCAATGGGTTCTAAACATTGTATCCCAGTGATACAGATTATACTTCCATTCTTTCCCAACCCCAAGCAGGTAGCCAAACCTTCCTCCAAACCAGTGAGCAGAGGCTCAAAAGCAAGTACTTTCCCTTCTCAGTATCAGGGCTATTCAACCTGTTCCAGTAGAACAAAGGGGGCAGGGTTTCTACTCCAGGCTGTTCCTGGTGCCCAGAAAATTCTCAACACCTTTCTTATGGTCCCAAAATTCAAAATGCTTACACTGCAGCAGCTTCTCCCAATGCTAGCCAAGGATGCCTGGTTAATCACCCTAGACTTAAAAGAAGCTTTTCTGCACATCCCCATAAGGGAGTCCTGCAGGAAATATCTACGTTTCAGGGCAGAATGTATGCACTTTCAGTTCTCTGCACTTCCCTTTGGCTTATCGACTGCGCCCAGAGTATTCACAAAATGCCTGGCTCCAGCCGTTGCATACTGCAGGCAGAGAAATATTCAAATTTACGATCGCCTGATTCAGGCGGACAGTCAAGAATTGCTACTTCAGCACCTGGCATTTGTAAAAAGACTCCTAACTTCACTGGGGTACACCATCAACGAAAAGAAATCACAACTGGTGCTCAGTCAAAAATTGTATTCCTGGGAATAAGCTTGAATACAACTTCCCAGATGGCATTCCTCACTCCAGAAAAGCAGGTCTATTTGACAAACTACTTCAAACTAATGGCCACCAAACCCAGCTATCTGCAAAGGAAAATACTGCAAGCAATAGGATTCATAGCCTCATGCATTCTGTTAATTATATGTGCAAGACTGCATATGAGGACACTTCAATGGTACTTCAAAAAGTCTCTGGTATCAACATTCTCAGGACCTGGAAACCGTGATTCCTATCATACCTTGTCTAAGGGCAGAATTCCTTTGGTGGGCAGTAGCATGCAACCATAACAAGGGACTGCCTTTCACTCAACCCCTCACTGCCCAAACCCTGACAACAAACACATCAGACTATGCATGGGGGGCTCTCATGGCAGGCAAATGTATTCAAGGCAAATGGACCCCAGGACAAATTCTCCTGCGTAGCAATCAAAAAGAGTTTCTAGCTGTATAGAATGCTCTGACAGCCTTCAGATACCTAATCCTTCCAGGACAGCATCTGATAAAGACAGACAATACCACAGTTATGTGGTACATAAGCTGGGGAGAACCCATTCTTACCCACTCTGCAGGTTAGCCATGGCCCCGTGGAACACAGCCTTGAGCAACCAAGTGTCGCTGCAAGCTTAATTTCCAGCCAGGCAAACAAAATTCACTGGCAGACTTAAGCAGAAATCTACTGGACCTACATGAGTGGAAATTGAAGCCCAACTCATTCAGACTTCTAATCCAGAGGTGGGGGACACCGGAGTTGGACTTCTTTGCCTCCCCAAGAACCACCAATTGAGCAAATTTTGCACCAGGAACCCTCACAGCAGGGCCTGGAAGGTGGATGCCCTATCCTTCACATGGGAAATCCTCTCAATTTATGCCTTTCCCACTCTGCCCCTCCTCTCAAAAGTACTACTCGGATCAAGCAGGACAGGCCAAGGGCAATCCTTATTGCTCCAGACTGGCCACACCAGCACTGGTACCCACTCCTACGCAGTCTGACAGCAGTGCCATCCTAGCACCTACATCTCACACCTTCCCTCCTTTCTCAGCAGGAGGGACAGATTTTGCATCCCCAGTTGCAAACCCTAAACCTTGCAGCCTGGCTTATCCCCTGAATACACCACCAGCAACCCTCAGCAAACAGGTACTGGATGTCATCCTTGATGCCAGAAGGCCTAGTACTAGGAAATCCTATGCCAAAAAGTGGAAAAAATATATTGTTCTTGGAATCAGTCTCAAGGAAAGCACACAGATGTGCCCTCCTTACCTCAAATCCTTGATTACCTAGCAGACCTGCTCCACAGAGGCCTATCCTTCTCCTCCATTAAGATTCATGCTTCTGCCATCTCAGCTCATTACAGTACTGAGCCACCTCTCTTTTCTTACCTTCTCATCAAACAGTTCCTGAGAGAGGCTAGCAATCTAAGGCCCCCTAGGAGAGCTCCCACCCCTGCCTGGGATCTTAACTTTGTACTGGAAAAGGTCACACTTCCCCCTTTTGAACCTGCTGCTTTCAGCAGAGTTAAAATTCCTCTCTTGGAAAACAGCCTTGCTCCTAGCCATTACTTCAGCAAGAAGAGTGTCTGAGTTACAGGCACTAATGGCTGTGGAACCCTTCATTATTTTCCATGCTGACAGGGTTTCCCTCAGGACTAACCCATCTTTTATGCTTAAGGTGGTATCCAGTCTGGCTGTAAACCAATCCATCCAGTTGCCAACCTTTTTCCCTAATCCTCAGAATAAAGGGGAAAGGATGCTGCACTCCTTGGATGTGCACAGACAGCTCAGGTTCTACCTCGACAGGACTAAACCTTTCAGAAAATGTGACCAACTGCTAGTCAGCTTTGCTACAGGGGCAAAGGGCAAGGCCATTTCAAAACAAACCATTTCCAAATTGATAGCACACTGCATCCATTTCTGCTGCAAGCACCATGGAAAACCTACCCCACAGTGGATCAGAACACATTCCACTAGGGCTACTTCCACCTCTACAGCATTTCCCAGGGGAGCCCCTACCAGGGACATCTTGGAAGCTGCAACCTGGAGTTCTGTACACACCTTCACCAAGCATTACCACTTAACTATTTTTTCTAAATCCAGAGCTGGATTTGCTACAGCAGTCTTACAAGGCCTGCTAGCCAGTCCTAACACTTCTTGACTGCCTCCACCCTTCCTCAGCTTTGGAAATCAACCCAAGTGTAATGGCTGCAACAGTGAAACACGAAGAACATAGTACAGTTGTGTACACTTACCATAAATGTAGATGTTCGAGTGTATTCACTGTTGCAGTCCTGGTTTCCCTCCCTCCAGGCCCCTGGTTTTCTCTATCCTTTCTACCTGTCCTCTTTATGGCCATTTTTGATGGCAGTGGTATTTACTTTTTACTGGGGGTGTTCCACACCATATAATAGCTTCCTATTTTGGGGGCTCCTGACATTTGGGGCAAGAAAATCTGATGTAATGGCCATCGGCTGCATGTTTTATACCCCTGACGACCTGATGTCATGGAAGAGACGACAGCATCCGATGCAGAAATCCCAAGACTCTGGAATTCAGGCCGACTGAGGGCTATCTGCAGGCAGATAGCCCAAGTGTGATGACTGCAAAAGTGAATACACTCAAACATCTACATTTATGGTAAGTGTACACAGATGTACTTTTTTCTTTCTTACCACTGAGCTGTACAATAAACTTATTTTTGAGATCTCTTTTCTATCTTCTCCTCCTCCTAATTGCTTTTTCCTGTCTTTCACCATCAATGCATACAATTTTCTTTCTCGTAAACTTTCTCTTATCTCCTCTTCCTGAAACTTGTTTATAATGTCACCCCATTATGCTGCTGCTTCACTCTCCGGTTCACTCTGTATAATCATTTCTTTCAAATAACCATCCCACAACCCTCCCAGTTGATGGGTTGTAACTACACCCTTAGAATTGGACCCAGAAAACTGACCTTTTTTGAATACATACTCCGAATCTTGCAAAAGTTCGATTACCTTCACATCAACATTCTCCTTTACTCCAACCTCGTTCTTCTCCAACTCATCCAATCCCTCAATTGCAACCTCACCACTCAAACAACAGCTCTCCTACTCCACTTTCCTTCTGCACATATTCCTCTTTGTTTTTGCTATCTGACATGCATGTTACCTCCATCTTCCTTCCAGCTGATGTCCTTCAAGGATGCATCTGCAGTCCTTACAAATGGGTTGTCCTGTCGTCAGGCAGCCCTTCGGTCGGCCGGATTCCAAAGTCTGGGTCTGGCTTTGGCTGGTGTCGCACTTCACCCGACGTCATAGCTGCAGTTATTCGGGTATAAAGGCATCAGCCGACACCATTTTCCTCAGTCTTTCTTGCCGCGTGGCGCCCGAAGCAGAAGCTGTTCGCAAGTGCCGGTCGGTCAGATCCAGAGATTTCTACTACCGAATGCTACTTCGAAGACTTCTAAAAAGCTAAGTACCCCGTTGGGGACTCTTTCTTGCCTCAGCCGATGTCAGAAAAAGTGAATAACTGTTTAACTTGTGGGAAACAAATACCTCATAAAGATTTCCACTCTTACTGCTTACCTTGTTTAGGCCCAGACCACGACGTAGCAGCTTGTCTAGCCTGTGCCTCTTTTAACCGACGGACGCTTAGACGTCGGTCGGAATTTGCTGAGCAGTTTTTCGGCTCTGATTTTGCTTATATTATGCCGTCGGATCCTCCGACTTCGCAAATTTCCAAAAAACGCAAGGAGAAGGACCGACACACGCGGTCCGCGATTTTGGCCGAAACCGCGGTTAAGGCATAGGCCTTTAGCTATACCTCCAGTTCT
Organism: Protopterus annectens; assembly: GCF_019279795.1. Lineage (NCBI taxonomy): Eukaryota > Metazoa > Chordata > Ceratodontiformes > Protopteridae > Protopterus > Protopterus annectens. The sequence continues at coordinate 836,338,196 of NC_056747.1, forward strand.
TTCTGTTGTAGATGATGCATTTAATGATGCTTGTACTGCTCCTGATTCATTACCTCCAGCCCCTGCTAAGCCCGATAGGTTCTACAGGGTCCCGGACACACACCACCATTTATACAAGGCTCCTTTTGCAGATCCCGAGACTATCTCCCAGGGGCCTAAGGCTGTAGCTACAACCTCTGCTAAAAACCCCCTCCCCTCTGAAAGGGAATCCAGGTCCTTAGAGAGATGGGGTAAAAAAGTTTACACTTCTGCTACTCTGTCAGCTGGGGCCTTGAACTGTCAATTTCATATGATCCATTATCAAGAATTTATGCTAGACCAGTTAACTAAAAAACTGTCCTCTGATGAACCTTTAGATAAGAAGTATGTTCAGGAAATGGTACATAACATTCAGCAAGTTAGTAACCATTCTTTAAAATGCGGCTATGATGCACTGGAGGCTTCCAGATCAGCCATGACTGGCACAGTTATCAGAAGGCATGCATGGTTGAAAGAGCAGGCCTTACCAGACCATGTCAAATCAAAACTATTAGATGCTCCCATGGACAAGGTCAATTTATTTGGTTCTCCTGCACAACAGGTACTGAAGAAGATGGAAGAGAAGGCAAAATCTGTACAAACAGTGAAAGATTTCTTGCAGGTTCAACCTCCAAGGTTTAGCAGGAATTGGCTCTCCAAAAATTGGTCCTTTCCAGACTCCTCTAAAGCACAGAGAGGCAGGAATAGGCGTTCAAGAGGCAGAAACCAATCTAGGGGTGCCTACAGGGGACGCCAGTGGCAGGGTAACAACCAGCGAGGCACGGACGCAGCCACCACCACTGCACCAGGACAATCACAGTGACTTGGCTCTGGCACCACCTACCAGGGAACAGCTAGAAGCACCCTTAGGCGGGAAGCTAGCTTTATTTTCAAAGAACTGGCATTACATCACAAGGGACAAGTGGATTTTGCAAACTATAGACCAAGGTTACAGGTTTCATTTCCATACTCTACCAGGAAAGAGAGGAATGCCAAACCTTCCACCAACTCAAAAGGCAGAAGCTCTAAAACAAATATCTCAATTATTAAGGATGAGAGCTGTGGAAAAGGTACCATCTATGGAACAAGGAAAGGGATTTTACTCCAGACTCTTCCTAGTACCAAGAAAAGAGAGCAAATGGAGGCCTATTCTCGACCTGTCCGCTTTAAACACATTCCTCATTGTTCCAAGATTCAAAATGCTGACTCTACAGCAACTTCTTCCCATGCTGGGCAAGGAGTCTTGGCTGGTAACTCTAGATCTCAAGGAGGCATACCTGCACGTCCCCATACGACCAAATTGCAGAAGATACCTCAGATTTCTTGCAGGATCAGAGCATTATCAATTCTCAGCATTGCCCTTTGGCTTATCTACTGCGCCCAGAGTGTTCACGAAATGCCTGGCATCAGTAATTGCTCATTGCAGGCTTCAGGGAATCCAAATTTACCCCTACCTGGACGACTGCCTGATACAAGCGGACAACAAAAACAAGAAGACTTACAAAGAGTCATTTACCTGCTACAAGCCCTGGGATATACAGTCAATATAAAAAAGTCAAGGCTAATTCCATCCCAAAGAATAACCTTTTTGGGTGCAGACCTGGACACATCAAAACAAATGGCATTCCTAACAGTAGAAAAGCAAGAGCAACTACCTCTCTACTTCCTGGCATTAACAAAGCAGAACCATCTAACAGCAAGAAAAGTACTGCAAGCCCTGGGCTTCATGGCATCCTGCATAATACTGGTCCCTCATGCCAGACTACATATGAGAAAACTACAGTGGTACCTACAGAATTTATGGTCCCAACACAAACACAGCCTAGAAACCAAAATTCCAATTATCCCATGCCTGAAGCAAGAGTTCCTATGGTGGGCTCAGGCCTGCCAAACAAACACAGGATTGCCCTTCTACAGCACTCAACCAAGCCAAACCATCACGACGGACGCCTCAGACCTCGGTTGGGGGGCCCACATGCTAGACAAGTGCATACAAGGCTTATGGACTCAAGACCAGCTGCACCTGCACATAAACCTAAAGGAAATGCTGGCAGTAAAATTGGCAATCCAGACATTCAAACCATTTCTCCGAGAAGGTCAATTGATGATAAGGACAGACAACACCACATTTATGTGGTACATCAACAAACAGGGAGGCACACATTCGTACCCTCTATGCCGGATGGCACTGGAACTATGGAATGTGGCTCTGAGCTACAACATTCAGTTACAAGCTATTTTTGTACCAGGAAAAGAAAACATTCTAGCAGACATATTAAGCAGGACTACCACGGATGCCCACGAATGGATGCTGCATCCGGACATCTTCAAGGCCATCACAAGAAGATGGGGACTCCCAGAAATAGACTTATTTGCATCCCCACACAATCACCAGCTAAAGAAATTCTGCACAAGGACATACCACCCACTTGCTTGGAAGGTGGACTCCCTATCTTTCAGTTGGAAAAACCTGTCAGCATATGCATTCCCACCACTTCCTTTGATGCACAAGGTGCTATTGAAGATCAAAGAGGACCGTCCAAGGATCATTCTGATAGCTCCAGACTGGCCAAGGCAACATTGGTACCCATTACTAAGGAGCATGTCTCGGGAACTAATATGGATACTACCTCTGGTTCCATTGCTGTTAACACAGAACAACTACAACATCCTACATCCAAACCTGAAAACTCTACAGCTGACTGCCTGGAACATCACATAAGATCAATTAACCCAAATTTATCCCAAAGGGTTAAAGACATTATGCTTGAGGCTCGCGGACCCTCAACAAGAAAAAAATTATGCAGCAAAATGGAAAAGATTTATCATTTGGAGTACTGCAAAGGGAGAAGATGTGTCACTGGTAAACATAGCCAGCATCTTGGAATACTTGGCAGAGCTCTTCCACACAGGCCTGTCCTATTCTTCCATCAAGATACATGCATCAGCTATTTCAGCACAATACAGCTTGGATCCTCCTGTATTCTCACATCCTCTGCTCAGGCAGTTTCTGAGAGGAATTAAAAATGTAAAACCTCCAAGGAAACCACCATTGCCAGCATGGGACTTGAACTTTGTGCTAGAGAAATTGACACTTCCCCCTTTCGAACCAGCAGCAACAGCAGAATTACAATACTTAACATGGAAGACTGCTTTCCTGCTGGCAATCACTTCAGCAAGAAGGGTATCTGAACTACAGGCATTAATGGCAGTGCAACCCTTCCTGATCTTCCATCAAGATAGAGTGTCCATGAGAACAAATCCTACATTCATGCCTAAGGTGGTATCCAGAGTATCTTTAAATCGGGCTATCCACCTACCTACATTCTTCCCCAACCCACAGAACAGGGGAGAAAGACTGTTACATACCTTGGATGTACATAGACAGTTGCGCTACTACCTGGACAGAACCAAGAGCAATAGAAAAACTAACCAGCTACTGGTAGCATATGCAACAGGAAGGGAAGGAAAAGCAATTTGAAAACAGACAATCTCCAAGTGGATAGGAAATTGCATTAGATTTTGTTACTCCTACCATGGAAAGAAAACTCCAGAGAACATCAGGCCTCACTCTACAAGGGCTACAGCCACTACCACAGCTTTCTTACGAGGAGTGGCTACCAAGGACATTATAGAGGCTGCTACTTGGACCTCCGTGCATACATTTGCCAAGCATTATAATTTACCTTTATACTCTAGATCCCGAGCAGGTTTTGCCACTGCTGTGTTGCAAGAGATCCTAACAACACCATAATCTCTTTTTTCCTCCTCCCCTAGTTTGGCTATGGTATTCTACCCATTTGTAAGGACTGCAGATGCATCCTTGAAGAACATAGTACAGTTTTGTACCTACCATAAATGTAGATGTCCGATAGGAATGCATCTGCAGTCAGGATTACCCACCCTCCTTCCCCTCTGTGGTACTCCTAGGGTATTAGCCCATCTTATAGCTAGCTGGGGGGGGATCTATTATGGTGTATTTGTTTGTATATATGTACATACATGCTTATTTTTTGTGTTTGCTCTCTACTATTTGGAATCATTGGCATTTATCCAAATTTAGCCTTCCAAGAGGGCACCTGGCATCTGGGGCAAGAAACACTGAGGAAAATGGCGTCGGCTGATGCCTTTATACCCGAATAACTGCAGCTATGACGTCGGGTGAAGTGCGACACCAGCCGAAGCCAGACCCAGACTTTGGAATCCGGCCGACCGAAGGGCTGCCTGACGACAGGACAACCCATTTGTAAGGACTGCAGATGCATTCCTATTGAACATCTACATTTATGGTAGGTACAAAACTGTACTTTCTTCGTGTTTCACTGTTACAGTCATCACATTTGGGTTATCCCTGCCAGGGTAACCCTTGGCTGGCCCGAATACCAGAAGTATTTCTGCGTTGGTTGCTTTCACTTCAGGACTGACGTCAGGTCATTAGTATAAAGTGTAAGGCAGCCGACGCCAATACATCAGTCTTTCTTGCCGTGGTGCCCAAAGCAGAAGCTGTTTGCACAAGTGCCGAGACCCTTTCGGAGTCCGGTTTGCCGCAAAACTCTTCTTCGACTAAGGATCCTGCTGTCATCTCTACCTTGGATGGGTCCAGAGCTGCTGAGCAGGCATAGGCTTCCGAGGAAGTCCTTCGCACTACCGATTCTCGACATAAATCCACGTCTTCTTTCACGACTGCCATTCTTTTGAAAATGACAGAGTTTCTTAGGCCCAGGGTATGAACCACACCCAAGAAACCGATGACCTAATCTCAGGCACCTGCTTCTTGCCTCAGTCTCAAATGCTTGCAGTGGCGGAACACCTGATCATGCTGATCAGGTGAAGCCAAGCTACCCCTCCAAAAGGAAAAGAGATCTGTCCCCTGTTGTAGTTTTGTCTGAACAAGAGTCAGATGAATCTGATGCATCTGAATATGAAGACATGCACACTCTCTCTACTTATGAGGATTCTGATGCAGAGGACTCCATCCCTTCAGCCTCTCCCCCAGAGGATTTTTCCTTTGGGGAAACCCTTCATACCTTAAGAGAGCATTTCCATTGGGAGTGTCAAGACTACCCGCCATCTAAAAAGAGACTCTGGGAATTGTTAGATCTTCCACAACATAGACCCTTGGTCATCCCCCCAGTCCTGGATGATGTTCATCGTGTTTCACTGTTGCAGTCATTACACTTGGGTTATCCTGCTGGAAGGATACCCGCAGTCTGCCTGAATTCCAAAGTCTTGGTCCGGCGTCAGTTGCTGTCGCCTTTTCCCTGACGTCAGTGCGCCAGGGGTAAAAAAGATGCAGCCGACGCCATTTTCTTCAGTCTTTCTTGCTGCGCGGTGCCCGAAGCAAACGCAGTTCGCAAGTGCCGGTCGGCCGACTCCTGAGATTTTTGAAATTGAATTTATGATTCAAAGTCTTCTATAAAGCTAAGTACCCCGTTGGGGAAACTTTTTTCTTGCTCCAGACTGATGTCAGAAAAAGTTAACAATTGTATTTCTTGTGGGAAGCAAATACCTCATAAGGATTTTCACTCTTACTGTATTCCTTGCCTAGGCCCTGACCCACGACATTGCTAGTTGTCTGTTTTGTGCTAGATTTAACCAACACACTATTAAGCGTCGGTACGATTTTGCTTTTCATTACTTTGGCCGAAGGTTTAACTACATAATGCCGTCGGAACAGCCGATGACTGGAGTTCATAAAAAGCGCAAGGAAAAAGAAAAGGACAGGCATCCGAGGTCCAAAACCGATGATGAAGCCTCTTCTAGGCCAGTCGCCAGTTCTCACTGAGGTGCGTTCGCAGCCCCTGACACCCGCTACCTCAGAGCCACAGGCCACCTCCGACTCCCCGCGTGGAGACAGCTAGGCCTCTGGATACTCAAGGTATTGGGCCTTCGGAAACTAATCCCTCAGATGGGTCCAGAGCTGCTGAGTAGGCATCGGCTTCTGAGGGTGTTTTCAGACCTACACAGCTTTATATCAAGCCAACTTCAGCATCAAAGACTAAAACAGTTTTAAAGACAAAGAAACAAGTATAGTACTCTCCAGAACAGACTTCCATGCCTAAGAAACAGATGCTCAAAATGGCCGAAGACCTAATTACTTTGATCAGGGGTTCCCATCTCCTGAAGATTACTCATTTGGGGAAACCTTGCATACCATGAGGGAGCATTTCCACTGGGAGAGCCAAGATTATTCTGATTCTAAGAAAAGGCTCAGAGACTTTCTTTTACTACCTCAGCACAGACCTCTTACTATTCCTCCTGTTCTAGACATTGTAGATGATGTATTTTCAGAGTCCGGCCTGTCTCCCGACTCTTTACCTCGTGCACCTGTTAAGCCAGACCGATACTACAGGGTTCCAGATTCTCATAAATGTCTATATAAAAACCCTGCAACTGACCCGGAAACTATTTCACAGGGTCCCAAAGGGGTCAAGGCTGCTACTGCAGAAAACCCTGTCCCCTTGGATAGAGATTCTGGGGCACTGGACAGATGGGGGAAAAAGTTTACACTTCTGCTACCTTGGCTGTAAGGGCTTTAAATTGTCAATTTCATATCCTTAAATATCAGCAATATTTAATGTCTCTGTTAAAACAGAAAATGTTGACAAATTCTGAATGTGCTGAGAACAAGGAATTGCAGGATTTATTGCATGCAGCTGAACAAGTGGGAAAACATACTTTGCAATGTGGTTATGATTCACTGGAGGCCTCTTGCAGGGCCACTGTAACAGGCTCGGTCATTAGAAGGCATGCTTGGTTAAAGGAACAGAGACTCTGCCTGATCATGTTAAAGCAAAATTATTGGATGCTCCATTACAGCATGATACTTTGTTTGGTGTTAAGGCAGAAGAGGTGTTAAAGAAAATGGAGGATAAAGCTAAATCTATGCAGACAGTGAAGGATTTCTTACAGGTGCAGCCACCCAGATTTAGCAGGAACTGGCCTTCTAAAAATTGGTCCTTTCCCATGTCGGACAGGCCACAAAGAGGCAGATACAGATGCCCTAGAGGCAGACAACAGCCCCAGGGCTCATACAGGCCCAAACAGTGGGGTACTTCTACCTCCAAAAGCGGAGAAGACAAAACACAGCCATATAGGAAACAGTCCCAATGACTTCCGTCTGCCAATGCCAAGCATTTATCTTTTGGCAGCACCCTTAGGGGGAAAGCTAGCACTTTTTTCACAAAATTGGCACATGATTACCCAGGACAAATGGGTCTTAAATATAGTCTCTCAGGGCTACAGGTTCCACTTTCACACCCTTCCAAAGGCAAAAGGTATGCCAGACCTGCCACACAATCAATGGGCAGAGGCACAAAACTAAGTTTCATCTCTCATGGACATGAGGGCTATTCAGCCAGTGCCACGACAAGAGCAGGGACAAGGATTTTACTCAAGACTTTTCTTAGTACCAAGAAAGGACAAAGTATAGAGACCGATTCTGGACCTGTCTATTCTAGATACTTTTCTGGACGTTCCAAAATTCAAAATGTTGACTCTGCAGCAGCTTCTGCCCATGCTGGGCAAAAAAGCTTGGCTTGTAACTTTGGACCTCAAAGAGGCATACCTGCATGTCCCAATCAGACAATCTTGCAGAAGATACCTCAGATTCATAGCTGGCTCAGTGCACTACCAATTCTCTGCACTGCCCTTTGGATTATCTACTGCACCCAGGGTCTTCACAAAATGCCTGACACCAGTAATTGCATTTTGCAGACAAAGAGGAATTCAAATATATCCCTACTTGGACGACTGCCTTGTTTATTCAAGCAGAGGTCAAACACATTCTACTAAAGCATCTGGCATTTGTAAAAAGATTACTAATTTGCCTAGAGTACACAGTAAACGAAAAGAAATCAAAACTAGTACCCTCTCAAGAGATAATATTCCTGGGTGCAAGCTAAAATACAACTGCCCAGATGGCTTATCTCACACCAGACAAACAAAGGCAACTGACTTCTTACTTCAAAAACATGGCAGCAAAGACCCAGTTATCTGCAAGAAAAAGTCTGCAGGCTCTGGGCTACATGGCCTCCTGCATTCTGCTAATTCCATATGCAAGACTGCATATGAGGAAACTACAATGGTACCTAAAAAGTGTTTGGACTCAACATTGCCACAGCCTGGAATCATTAATTTCACTCATTCCCTGCCAGCAACAGGAGTTTTGATGGTGGGCACAGGCCTGTCACCACAACAAGGGACAGCCATTCACTTTACCCACAGCCAGGCAAACACTAACAACAGATGCATCAGATTATGCCTGGGGTTCCCACATGGCAGGAAAATGTATTCAGGGCACATGGCCCCCAAGCCAAAGGCATCTACACATCAATCAAAAAGAGATGCTAGCTGTACAAAATGCCCTGACATCCTTCAAGGACCTACTTCATCCAGGACAGCTGCTGATAAAGACGGACAACACCACAGTCATGTGGTACATAAGCAGGGAGGCACACATTCCTACCCCCTCTGCAGACAAGCCATGATTTTGTGGAACACAGCATTGACTTACCAAGTACACCTGCAAGCACAATTCCTGCCAGGAAAAACAAATGCTCTGGTAGACGAACTAAGCAGAAACCTCATGGACTCTCACGAGTGGGAACTAGATCCACAAATCTTCAGCATGATAACAAGAAAATGGGGACGCCCAGGCGTAGATCTTTTTGCCTCCCCTCACAGCTGCCAACTTCAGAGATTCTGCAAAAGGACTTATCAAAAACAAGCATGGAAAGTGGATGCTCTGTCATTCAGCTGGAACAACCTTACAGTATATGCCTTTCCTGTACCGCCTCTCTCCCCAAGGTACTCCTAAAGGTCAGACAAGAGAAGCCACAAATTATTCTGATTGCCCCGGATTGGCCACGCCAACACTGGTTCCCAATCCTAAGGAGCTTGTCCCAAGGCCCAGCCTGGACATTGCCTCAAATTCCTCATTTACTGACCCAACAAAACAATCAGATCCTGCACAGCTAACTCATAACTCTAAATCTAGCTGCATGGCGGATACTGTAACCATTCAGAATACACCTCTCTCTAAAGCAGTTATGGATGTCATTTTGGTGGCCAGGAGACCCAGCACCAGAAAATCTTATGCAGAAAAATGGAAGAGATTCTGTGCTTGGAACCAGGCACAAGGAATTGACACGCTTGTTCCAAATATTCCTCAAATTTTACAATATCTAACTGAGATGCTGGACAAAGGCCTATCCTACTCATCAATTAAGATCCATGCCTGTGCCATTTCAGCTCATTACAATACAGACCCGCCTATTTGTTCATATCCATTGCTTAGGCAGTTCCTCAGGGGGGCCAAAAACATAAGACCTCCAAGGAGAGCATCAATACCTACATGGGACCTCAATTTTGTCTTGGAAAAACTCACACTGCCTCCTTTTGAGCCAGACAATACAGCTGAGATAACATTCTTATCATGAAAAACAGCTCTGCTCCTAGCAATAACTTCAGCAAGAAGAGTCTCAGAGTTACAGGCATTAATGGCTGTGGAACCTTTTATTATCTTCCATCCGGACAGGGTTTCTCTAAGGACAAGCCCAACATTTATACCTATGGTGGTGTCCAGTGTGGCTCTTAACCAAACCATTTATTTGCCTACTTTTTACCCAAACCTGCAGAATAAAGGGGAGAGACTTCTGCATTCTTTGGACATACACAGACAGCTACGCTTCTACTTGGACAAAACTAAAACTTTCAGAAAGACTGAACAACTTTTAGTGGCATATGCTGCAGGATCACAAAGAAAGGCTATCTCAAAGCAGACTATTTCAAAATGGATAGGACACTGCATTCATTTCTGCTGTTCACATGGTAAATCAGTGCCTAAGGGCATTAGACCACATTCTACAAGGGCAGCAGCCTTCCTCAGAGGAGTACAAACCTAGGATATTTTGGAGGTTGCAACTTGGACTTCAGTGCACACTTTTACTAAGCACTACCACTTGCCTCTTTACTCTAAATCCAGAGCAGGCTTTGCCACTGCAGTCTTGCAGGGCCTTATAGCCACTTGTAATTCTATTTAGACCCAGCCACCCAACCTCCGCTTTAGGATTCAACCCAAGTGTTATGACTGCAACATTGAAATACGATGAACATAGTAAAGTTGTGTACCTACCATAAATGTAGATGTTCAAGTGTATTCACTGTTGCAGTCCAGGTTACCCACCCACCATCCCCCTTTCTTTGCTGGGACTTATCTGCACTTCTCTATCCTATACAACCTATGTGGTGTATTTGCTTGTAGATGAAGGTATTATTTATTTTTGTGCATGCTTTTATTAGCAGTGTATTTTAGCCTACCCTTTTGGGGGCACCTGACATCTGGGGCAAGAAAAACTGAAGAAAATGGTGTTGGCTGTATCTTTTGTACCCCTGGCGCACTGACGTCAGGGAAGAGGCGACAGCAACCGACGCCGGACCAAGACTTTGGAATTCAGGCCGACTGTGGGTAGCCTGCCAGCAGGATAACCCAAGTGTAATGACTGCAACAGCGAATACACTCGAACATCTGCATTTATGGTAGGTGCAAAACTGTACTTTGTGGAGGATGTTTTCCTGGTATCAAGCTTGACTCCTGACACCCAGAAAACCAGACAGGTACTTATAGAGTCCCTGACTCACACAAGTATCTATCTTTTTAAAAATCCTACTGCTGACCCTGAGGTAATTTCTCAAGGGCCTAAAGGGATTAAAGCAACCTCTGGTAAGAATCCCACCCCCTCAGATAGGGATTCCCATGCACTAGACAGATTGGGTAAAAAAGTATACACTTCAGCTACTCTTGCTATCAGGGCACTAAATTGTCAGTTCCATATGCTAAAATTTCAGCAACATACCCTGGAACTCCTCAAACAAAAAATGTCTTCCTTTCCTGCTTGTGCAGAATCTAAAGAGTTACAAGAATTGATGCATTCTGCAAGTAAAGTAACTAAACACACCTTGCACTGTGGTTTTGATGCCCTAGAAGTTTCTTGCAGGGCAGCAGTCACTGGATCTATCATTAGAAGGCATGCATGGCGTATGGAACGGCCCTTGCCAGACCATGTCAAATCTAAATTGTTGGATGCCCGCTTGCACAAGACGACTTATTTAGCACTAAGTTGGAAGAGGTCTTAAAGATGGAAGAAAGAGCAAAATCTCTGCAGACAGTTAAGGATTTCTTACAGGTCCAGGCACCCAGGTTCAGCAGGCATTGTCCCACCAAGAACTGGTCCTTTCCTGCTCCCACTAAGACAGTCCAGCCCAGCCCAGGCCCTGGGAAACCAGACCCCCCCCCCAAGACAGCAGCCACAGGGAATGCAGAGATCTAAGCAGTGGACTACCTCCATTTCAAAACCAGGAAGGTCTAAACCACCCCCTTATGGTAAGAACTCACAATGACTCACCTCCCTCTGCCCACCTTCACTTACCCCTAGGAGAAAAACTCTCCTTTCACTCAAGCACCTGGGCCACCATTACCAACGACCACTGGGTTCTCAACATAGTGTCTTAGGGATACAGATTTTCCTTCCACACTCTTCCAACCCCAAAAGGGTTCCCAGATCTACGTCCAAACCAGTGGGCTGAGGCTCAAAAGAAAATCCTTTCCCTGCTTTTTTATGAGGGCAGTAGAACATGTTCCTGCAGAACAGATAGGCCAAGGTTTCTACTCCAGACTTTTTCTGGTGCCTAGAAAAGAGGGCACCTGGCACCCCATCCTTGATCTATCCATTCTAACTACCTTCCTGGTTTTCCCAAAATGTTCACCCTCCAGCAGCTGCTACCCATGCTCTCCAATGACGCTTGACTAGCCACCCTAGATCTGAAGGAGGCCTACCTCCACATTGCTGTCACGGAATCATGCAGGAAATGTCTCTTGTTTCAGGGCAGGGTCTCAACAATTTCAATTCTCTGCGCTTCCCTTTGGCTTATCTACTGCTCCCAGAGTTTTCAGAAAATGTCTGACTCCGGCCATTGCCTTTTGCAGACAAAGGAATATCCAGATTTACCCATACTTAGACTGCCTTAGTCAGACAGACAGCCAGGAAAAGCTGCTCAAGCACCTGGCCTTTGTAAAGACCCTACTAACCTCCCTAGGGTACACAGTCAACGAAAATAAATCCAAACAGGTGCCAATCCAAAGGATTATCTTCCTGGGAGCAAGCCTGGACACAGCATCCCAGATGGCATTCCTTACACCAGAAAAACACATTTTTCTGACAGCCTACTTCTCTCAACTAGCCAGCAGACCCCAGTTATCTGCAAGGAAGATTCTGCAAGCTCTGGGGTTCATGGCTTCTTGCATACTACTCATTCCATATGCCAGACTACATATGAGGAAACTTAACTGGTACTTAAAAAGCCTTTGGTGTCAACACACTCAAGACCTGGATACTCTTATACGTATAATTCCCTGCCTCAGAAAAGATTTTCTTTGGTGGACAACAGCATGCTTCCACAACAAGGGACTACCTTTCTCACCACCCCCTGCTGCCCAGGCCATCACCAGAGATGCATCAGACTGTACTTGGGGTGCACACCTGGACGGCAGGTGCATACAGGGCCAATGGATCCAGCAGCAAATCCCTCTGCACATCAACCAAAAAGAGATGATGGCTGTCCAGCTCACCTTTATAGCTTTCAAGCCCCTTTTCTCGCCAGGGGCTTTCCTCATGAAAACAGACACCATTGTGATGTGGTATATCAACAAGCAGGGAGGTTCTCACTTCTACCCTAACTGTAGGCTGGCCATGACCCTTTGGCATACAGCCTCTGCCATGCAACTGCACCTGTTAGCACAATTCCTACCAGGCTCTCAACTCTCTGGCAGACCAAGAAAGCAGAAATCTTCTGGACCCACATGAGTGGCAGCTCAACAGAAGAACTTTTACCCTAATAACTCAGAAAAAGGTGCATCCCAAAGGTCGACTTCTTTGCCTCCCACACCATCAGCTCATCAAATTCTGCACCAGGAAGCATTGCTGGATGACTTGGAAAGTTGATGCTCTGTCCTTCCCCTGGGTCAGTCTATCGGTCTGTGTCTTTCCTCCACTACCTCTCATCCCCAGGGTATTGCTCAAAATAAAGGAGGAAAAACCAAGGACAATTCTTGTAGCTCCAGACTGGCCTCGCCAGCACTTGTACCCCTTGCTGCGCAGCCTGTTCCCACTGCCACCATGGCATCTTCCTCAGATTCCAAACCTCCTGACCCAGAGGGAAGGGGAATTCTTGTATCCCCAATTGCAAACACTCAGTTTGGCAGCTTGGCTTATTCCCTAACTCCGGATCAATCTGCCAATCTCAGTAAACAGGTTCTAGATGTTACATGCAAGGCCAGATGCCCTTCCACTAGAAAGTCTTATGCTGACAAATGGAAAAGGTTCTGCACAAGGATCCAGGCTAAGGGAGCCAATAAGGCACAGCCCTCCCTCCCTCTCATCCTGGATTACTTAGCTGACCTACTACACCATGGCCTATCTTTCTCCTCTATAAAAATTCATGCCTCTGCTATCTCTGCTCACTTCCCCACTGAGCAGCCCCTTTTCTCACACCCTTTGATCAAACAGTTCCTAAGAGGGGCTAGCAACATGAGGCCACCCAGAAGAGCACCATCCCCAACTTGGAACTTTAACTTTGTATAGGAAAAGCTCACCCTGCCCCCTTTCAAACCAGCTTCTTCTGCAGAGCTAAAATTTTCTCTCCTGGAAGACTGCTTTCCTTCTGGACATCTCTTCAGCCAGAAGAGTCTCCAAGCTGCAAGCAATCATGCCTGTGGAACCCTTCATCATCTTCCATGCTGACAGGGTATCCCTCAGAACTAACCCATCCTTCATGCCCAAGGTGGTGTCCAGTTTGGCTGTCAACCAATCCATTCATTTACACACATTTTTTTCCTAATCCCCAGAACAAGGGGGAAAGGATCCTGCACTCTCTACATGTGCACAGACAGCTCAGATTCTATCAAGACAGGGCTAAATCCTTCAGAAAGTCTAATCAATTGCTGGTTAGCTTTTCTACAGGGGCAGAAGGCAAAGCTGTCTCCAAACAAGCCATTTCCAAATGGATAGCACACTGCATCCATTTCTGCTACAAACAACATGGAAAGCCTCCCCCCAAGGGGGTCAGGACTCACTCCACCAGAGCAGCCTCCACCTGGACATCTGTTCACACTTTTACCAAACATTACCACCTGCCTCTCTTCTCCAAATCCAGGGCAGGGTTTGCCTCTGCAGTCTTACAGGGCATCCTAGCCAGCCCCTAGTTTCCTTGACTGCCTCCATCCAGTTCCTCAGCTTTGGGAATCAACCCAAACGTGATGACTGCAACAGTGAAACACGAAGAACATAGTACAGTTGTGTACACTTACCATAAATGTAGATATTCGAGTGTATTCACTGTTGCAGTCCTGGTTTCTGTCCCTCCATCCCCCTTTCTTCTCTTTCCTTACAAGGGACATATTTGTATTTACTTTCTACTGGTGCAGTTGTTCCATTAGAACCAGGTTTCTACTTCAGGGCTCCTGGCAGGTTAGGGCAAGTAAAAGTGATGTAATGGTGTCGGCTGCCTTACTTTATACTACTGACGACCTGACGTCAGTCCTGAAGCAACAGCAACTGATGCAGAAATACTAAGCTTCTGGTATTTGGGCCGGCCAAGGGCTACCCTGGCAGGGATAACCCAAATCTGATGACTGCAACAGTGAATACACTCGAACATCTACATTTATGGTAAGTATACACAACTGTACTTTTCTCCAAACTGCCATCACTCCCAGAAAGGAAACTAAGTGCAACAGTCAAATAGAGTCTCTCTCCTCTTTGAAAAGAGTGGGGGAAGTTCCCCAGTGCTCTGGCCCAACTTCCCCTAGTATTATAAATACCACCAAGGGTCTCCCTTGAAAAGATATCACTTGCCTATTGGGACTAACCTGGTCAACAAAGAATATTTAAATTAAAAGTTTAAAATTAAATTCATATGTATGCCTTCATTTCAAAAGTAAAGAAGAAATAGTATGCACGCTGAAAGTTTTGAGCAGGGACAAGTAATGGGACACCAGAATGACTGCAGGGGGAGGCCTGGTCAGTTTTATTGCCTAGGGCCCCTTTTGACTATGATCGGACTTTGTAGCCATCTGTGTTTGGAGTCCATCCTTCAGAAAGAAAAAAGAAATAGTCTGCTGTGAGAGACTCGCGACGCCTTAAATTTAGAGGAAGAAGAGGAAGACATGGATTGTAACTCAGAGATGTCCTCCTCTAATCCTGTGATTCAGACTGAGAACATGTGGTGTCAGAGTTTTCCCAGAGGACTTCATCTTAATTATAGCATTTCCATTGTCAAACTCATGAGACCAAAGCTTTGCAGAAAAGAGCTGCAGACCCTTTGGGAGTACAGCCCACCCTAATAAGTAGCTGCTCCTTTAGACCAGGAAGCTTTCTATGATGTTTTTGATGCTTCTACTTGGAGCCAGACTATAAGCATTGCCCCACCAACACCATTCAGAGGTATGATTTATTTCTACAGGGTGCAGGACCCTCACGATTCCTTCTTTACAAGAATCCCGTTGCTGATCCAGATACAGTATCCCTGGTATCTGTTGTAGAAGCTAGGCTGACCCCAGAGCAAAAAAACACTCAATAACAGAGGCAGCAGGTTATTGGGCTTGGAAAGGTATATGCTTCTGCAACCGTTGCATGTATAGCTTTAAGTTGCTAAATACACATTACAGCATTGGAAGTATGTGCTCATGTAACTAACAGTTGTGGAATGTAAGATGAAACTAAAAAGGCTTCCGTCCTTAGACAGCCTCAGACTTTATTACAGCTGAGAAGTGTGGGTATCTTGCTATAAATGCAGTATCCAGGTGTGCTGTAGCAGTGTCAATAATCAGGTGACATTCTTGTGTGAGGACTTGGTTCTTGTCTGAAGATGTAAAGATGCAAATGCTCAATCCAGACCTTCACAAGTAACTGCTCTTTGAATACTCCATTTTTATTGGTGTTCATGAAACACAAGACGAGAGGATGAGCGAGTTAGTGAGGCACATGTTCCATACTTCTCTCCCCAGATGTAATAAGGGCCATCCTATTAAACTAAGACCCTTGTACCAAACACAGGTAAAGACAAACAAATCAAAGGTAGAAAGGGAGCTCAAAGGAAAAAATGTTAGAATGGACAGAGGGAGCAGGAGCCTCCCTGGGTCCCACCTCAACAGGGAGCAGCTGTGACTCCTCTAGTCACCTCCTAATGTAACCCCATCCTTTTTTCTTACAGACATTACTGTACACCTCTTTGAAGGTGCACCTCTTGACGATTTTTGCCTGTCATTAGATCCATGCACCTTGCCATACAGGCCAGCTGTAAGTATCTGAAGGGCATCCTGCTTCCCAAACCAGCTCTTAGAAAGACCATCTTTCCAACCTGAGACACTAGTTTTATGCTGGCAAAGTTGATTTTTGCCACCATTTGAACCAGAGCTAATTGCAGCCTTAAAATTGTGTGTGTTTCAGAATATGTTTAAATTGCAGTCACATCAGAGGAGTGTTTCAGATCTTTAGGCCTCAATCTGCAAATCACTTTTCCTGATATTTCACAAATAAACAATGACCCTTACAACAACCTTTCCTTCATGTCCAGAGTCATTACTGAAATGACACTGAACCAAGCTATTCACCTACTAGACTTTTTTCCTCCACTTCAGAATGAAGGGAAAAGAGATGCGTGTTTATAACAGGCAGATGAGACATTACCTACACTGAATTAAGGACATTGGACAGACAGACCATTTAGCAAAAAAGGAATGCCTGTATCCAAGCAGACTATTTCTAAATGGATAAATTACTGCATTGTCTTTTGTCACAAGGTCCTCGTCAGGATTCTAGGAGGAAAGGTCAGACCACATTCTACCAGGGCCACAGCTACAACTATGGAATTTTTGAAAGTTGTTAGTTCACAGGACATTTCAGAAGCAGATGCGTGGTCCTTGAGCCTTACTTTTTCTAAACCAGTATATTGGACTTTATTTCTAGGGCTAGAGCTGGATTTGCATGTGTCATACTGAAGGACAGACTGAACTGTTGCTTTACCAAGTAGTCCAACCACCCTTCCAGGTCAGGGGTGATTACCAGAGTTAATCCTTTAAAGCTATGATTGCAGCAGTGATTTACACACAGAATGTGGCACAGTTGTATAGCCAACTTACCAAAACAAATGGTGATGTTTGAGTGTGGTGACTTACAATCTGGATTCTCTGTATGCTTTCTCATTGGTCATATCTCTCAGGAAACCTTAGAATTGTATTGTCTTCCAGTCAGGAACCCTGAGAAATTTCTCCTGCTCTGCAGTGTTGTCTTCCCAAAGAGAGTGACCAGTGGTAGATGAGGAAGAGCCAAAAATGGCATTGGCTCTGTCACCTTTTTAGTTATTTGAGGTTAGGCAACATCATCTCAGCCAGTGGGGAAGAATGTCCAGCTCTGAAAGTATTTGCAGAAGTCACAACTCAGTCTGTGGCACAGGTCCCTTAAGTTATGACTGCAGCAGTAACCACACTTTAACATTTGCTGTTACGTTAAGTGCTTTACTTAACATTTCTAACAAGCAAGACCATTTCATATTGGTATATGGTAGCAGTGTAAAAGTGGAAGTTGCATTCATGTGATTAACTCCAGTACTCAAAATGAAGAGTAGCTTGTGAAGTAAGCCATGTTGCTCATCTCAAGGATCCTTTATTTTTAATTATTTGTCTTGTTTTGCTTTATTAACTGGGCAAAGTCCATTTTCAACAGAGGACCCAGGGAGAAAAGCTGCACATTGTATTTCTTACAAACCATTAAAATTTAAGAACAGTGTTATACATGTTACTTAGACTAAAGATAAAATTTGCACATTTTTCACAGTACATCTAAAATATTAGATAACTGAATTTCAGAAACTGTGTTTCGCATAGTTATGACAATCTACAGAAAAATTGCGCATAGGATTTCTTATAGTACAGTCAAATGAGGTGAAAGGATGATAGGAGGATAGTGTGTAGGTGTTAGTTGGGGAGGGAGAGAAAGTTAAGTGGTAATGTTAGGGGGAAATTAGTGTGACAGAGAAAGTTATTAATGGTAAAAGGAAAGTCTCCATTGTTTATTTTGTCTGGGGAAGGCTTTCATCTGTGATCATTTTACTTATTTTAATATGAAACACTTTTTAAAGGGCACCAAAATCATCAGTCGTGCTAGAACATGGCAGACTTTTAGCTTTGAACCTAGGATCTTCTAGCCTTTCCTCTGCTTGGGCACTATTGGTTAGCAGTGCAGGAACGTTTCATAGAAATAACTGCCATCACAGAAAAATAGAAAAGTCAAAAATGTAGTTGAGTCTGTGGGCAGAGTAGCCACTGCAATCCCATCAGTCATGGATCAGAAGTACAAGGCAATTAAGTCATGAGACCATTTGCACTTTCAATACTCACCCTTACAATTTATCTCCAGCCCTAGGAAGGTGAAGAAAGTCCACCTCAGGCTGAACTTAGATGCTTATCCAGTTGTCAAGGTTAGCCTAGAATGATGACAGAGTCACAATGTTTAAACGTATAAGGACAGTTTTCCCATTGATGGGGTCAACATTCAATAATCTATCCCTCGAGTGTATTTTGTTTATATGTTGGTGGAGAATCAGTCCTTAGAATTATTAATGGTGGAGCTGTTTTTTTTTTTTTTTTTGCAGAGATGCAAGAGATCAAGGAGGCTTTGGTCCTTGATGGAATGGAATTCAAGACATAGATCTCCAATCAAGAGCATACGAGACTAACTGCAAGGATAGGGTTTTCAGCCTGTCTTGGTAGCGCAGAGTGTTTAGACCAGATGTCCTTTAAGAATGCAACTGCAGTCCTGACATATGGGTTGTCCTGCCTCAGGCAGCCCTTCGGTCGGCCAGATTCCAAAGTCTGGGTCCGGCGTCAGCCGATGTCGCCTCCTCCCCGACGTCAGAGCGGCTGGAGTATAAAGGCATCCGCCGACGCCATCTTCTTCAGTCTTTCTTGCCGCGCGGTGCCCGAAGCAGAAACAGTTCGCAAGTGCCGGTCGGTCAGCTCCTGTGTTTTCAGTTACCGAAGTCATCTAAAAGCTAAGTACCCCGTTGGGGAACATTTTTTCTTGCCTCAGCCGATGTCAGAAAAAATTGAAAAAGTTAATAATTGTTTGTCTTGTGGTAAACAAATACCTCATAAGGACTTCCATTCCTACTGCCTCCCTTGCTTGGGCCCAGACCACAACGTTTCGGCCTGTGCTGCCTGTGCTTGCTTTAATAAGCGCACACTCAGGCGCCGGGCAGAATTTGCCTAAGACTTTTTTGGCGAATCTTTCGCTTATATCATGCCGTCGGAACAACCAACAGCTCAATCTTCCAAAAACCGCAAGGACTGGGACCGACATCCTCGGCCCGCGTCTTCCTCCGATACCACACTTAAGCCCTCCGTTAGTGCTTCGGTCCCTTCGGAAGCGGTAATTCTACCGCCCCAGGCCGACGACACCGCTTTAACGCGTTCTTCGGTCCCGGAGATTTCACTGGTGCCGGTTGTTGATTTTCCTCCAGAAACCGAAGTTCTGGATTTACCCGACACCATTCCTGTGGACAAGGTTACCCCTGCACGTGGGGCAGCTAGGCCTCCGGTATCCATGTCCATCAAGGCCTTTGCACGTGCTAAGGCTGCCAGCCAGGCCAAGGCCCATCCTAAGCCTACTGCTCAGGGCCCCTCTTCTGATAGACAGATCATGACTCTTGCTGCAGATTTAATCTCTCTTATCAGGGGTTCTCAGCCGCACCCAGACAGAGGTTCTCAGCTGCCTGCAGATAAAAGGCCTAGAACTGAGCAGACAGACACCCTATCTTCATATGAAGCCTCTGGGGATTCAGAGCACTCAGATACCCAGGAAGAATCCTTCCAGGCCTATGAGAACTCGGATGCTGAGGATTCAATTCCCTCTGCCTCCCCACCAGAGGATATTTCTTTTGGTGAAGTTCTCCACTCTATGAGAGAACATTTTCAGTGGCAGGGTCAGGAATTCTCTGACTCCAGGAAAAGGCTATGTACCTTCCTTAAGCTACCCCAACACAGACCTTTAGCTATTCCTCCAGTGTGGGATGTCCGTGATGATGTATACTCAGACTCCAGTGCTTCGCCTGATTCTCTCCCTCCTGCTCCTGTCAAACCTGACAGATATTACAGGGTCCCTGAAACCCATAAGCATCTCTTTAAGGCCCACTCTGTGGATTTAGAGACTATTTCACAGGGCCCCAAGGCAGTGGCTTCTTCCTCTGCCAAAAACCCTCTGCCCACTGACAGGGAAGCTAGGTCCCTGGAGAGATGGGGCAAAAAAGTTTATACCTCTTCCACCCTTGCCATGAGGTCACTCAACTGCCTTTTTCATATGTTTCAGTACCAGGATTACTTAATGGATGATTTGCAGAAAAAGTTAGCCTCTCCTGAGCCTATAGATAGAAAGGCATTGCAGGATTTGGTTCATAACACTCAGCAGGTTAGCAATCATTTTCTTCAGTGTGGTTTTGATGCATTGGAATCTTCATGTAGGGCAGCCATGACAGGGGCCGTTATACATAGACAGGCTTGGTTGAAAGAACAGCCACTGCCAGACCATGTTAAAGTTAAGCTCCTGGATGCACCTCTGGAAAAACAGAAGCTTTTTGGTGCTAATGCACAGGATGTGTTGAAGTCTATTGAGGAAAAGGCAAAATCAGTACAGACTGTCAAGGATTTCCTCCAGGTTCAGCCTCCCAGATTCAGCAGGAATTGGCCTTCTAAGAATTGGTCCTTTCCAGACTCAGACAAGTTCCAAAGGGGAAAGAACAGGCGTGCTCGAGGTAGAGGGCAATACCGAGGCTCCTACAGGGGCCGTCAATGGCAACCATCAAACCAAAGAAGTGGCGCAGGGAGTTCACCTGCACCACAGGGACAATCACAATGACTTGACTATCACTCCACCTACCAAGGCTCAAAGAGAAGCACCTCTAGGCGGAAAATTATCCTTATTCTCAAAGAACTGGCACATTTTAACCAAGGACAAATGGATTCTGGACATAATAGACAGAGGTTACAGGTTCCACTTCCACACCTTACCAATGAGACAAGGCATGCCAAACCTGCCACAAAATCAAAGGGCAGAGGCTCTCTTACAAGTTGCAAAGCTGTTACAAATAAAAGCTATAGAAAAGGTTCCTCCTCAGGAACAAGGCCAGGGATTCTATTCAAGACTGTTCCTTGTTCCAAGAAAAGAAAAGCAATGGAGACCTATACTGGACTTGTCTGTTCTAAACACCTTTCTCATTGTGCCAAAATTCAAAATGCTGACTTTACAGCAACTCCTTCCCATGCTGGGCAAGGGGTCTTGGCTGGTTACTCTGGACCTCAAGGAGGCATACCTGCATGTCCCAATCAGACACAGCTGCAGAAGATACCTCAGATTTCTTGCAGGAACAGAGCATTAATCAATTCTCAGCATTGCCGTTTGGCTTATCTACTGCGCCCAGAGTATTCACGAAATGCCTGGCATCAGTAGTTGCACATTGCAGACTCCAGGGGATTCAAATATACCCTTACCTGGACGACTGTCTCATACAAGCAGACCGCAAACAAGCATTGATAAAAAACTTGGACTATGTCATTCAGTTGCTACAGGCTTTGGGATACACAGTCAACATTCAAAAATCAAGACTACTACCATCCCAAGAAATTATTTTTCTAGGAGCAAAACTGGACACACAATCACAAATGGCTTTCCTCACCGAGGAGAAACAACAGCATTTACCAGATTACTTCAAAAGCCTAGCAAAACTTATCCAGCTGACCGCAAGGAAGATCCTGCAGGCCCTGGGTTTCATGGCATCTTGCATCCTTCTGATCCCTCTGGCAAGACTACACATGAGGAAAGCTACAATGGTATCTAAAAAGCTTATGGTCTCAACACAGCCACAACCTAGAAGATGTAATACCACTCATTCCATGCCTGCAAAGGGAATTTTTGTGGTGGGCTCAAGCAAGCCATCTAAACCAAGGCATGCCCTTCAACAATGTTCAAGCAAGTCAAACCATTACAACAGATGCCTCAGATCATGGATGGGGGGCGCACATGGAGGACAGATGCATTCATGGTCAGTGGACACCCACGGAAATGCCTCTGCACATAAATCAAAAAGAGATGTTGGCAGTGATGCATGCAATAGAAGCCTTTGGAAAATCTCTGCAACAAGGCCATCTGCTAATAAGGACAGACAACACCACAGTCATGTGGTATATAAACAAACAAGGAGGCACTCACTCGTATCCCCTCTGCAGACTAACAATGGCTCTTTGGGAAAAGTCCCTGAAACTGAACATCCATTTGCAATCCCAGTTTGTTCCGGGCAAGGACAATGTACTGGCGGACAGGTTGAGCAGAAATTTAGTGGATCCACACGAATGGATGCTACATCCACACATTTTCTCACAAATAACAACTGCATGGGGAAGACCGGACATAGATCTATTTGCTTCTCATCTCAATCACCACCTGGACAGGTTCTGCTCAAGGACACACCATCCTCAAGCCTGGAGAACGGATGCTCTCTCCTTCAGCTGGAATACCCTAAAAATCTATGCATTCCCTCCTCTACCATTACTGACCAAGGTGTTACTGAAGATCAAAGCAGAGCAATCAAAAGGAATACTGATAGCTCCAGACTGGCCGAGACAGCATTGGTATCCCTTGCTACTGAGCATAACTCACACCAAACCGTGGCCCTTGCCCCAATGGCCTCTGCTCCTAACTCAACACAATTACAGGACTGTTCATCAAAACCTGCAAACATTACAACTGACAGCTTGGAGGGTTCCATGACTTTGTCCCATGTCCCCCTCTCCAAAAAGGTTCAGGAAATCTTGCTGGAAGCACGCAGACCTTCCACCAGAAAAACCTATTCGGCCAAGTGGAAGAGATTCATCATCTGGAATGCCAAAAAGGGACAGGATGCATCAGTGATGAGCATACCTCAGATATTAGAATACTTGGCAGAAATGATGTTCTTCATCTCACATTGCTGCAGTCATAACTTGTGGGTAGTCCGCTGTCCTCTGTCGGCCCGAATACCAAAGTATTAGGCTGGCGTCGGTCATGGTCGCTCAGATCTGACGTCAATATGCCTTGGTATTAAAGCGCATGACCGACGTCATATCCCCAGTCTTTCTTGCCGCATGGTCCAAAGCAGAAGCAGCATTTGCAAGTGTCGTTCGGCGTCCTGAAATTTTCGTATTCTGAGTTTCAGACCGAATCCAAGTTGGCTAAGTACCCCGTTGGGGAATATTTTTGTCTTTTCTTGCCTCAGTTAAATCCGGATGTCAGAAAAAGTGAATAATTGTATTTCTTGTGGGAAACAGATACCTCATAGGGATTACCACTCTCTCTGTATTCCTTGCTTGGGGCCTGAGCACGACGTAGTCGGGTGTCACTTTTGTGCTAAATTTAATAAGCGCACCATTAAACGTAGGTTAGATTGTGCTAGGCTTGTCTTTGGTAAGCGGTGTAATTACAATATGCCGTCGGATCCTCCGACGCCCGCTACCGCTAAGAAGCGTAAGGAGATATCGTTAAATCCAAGCAGGATGAGTCGTCCGTTCCAGACACCGGTTCTTTAGAAACCACGGTGGAATCTGTGGATCCAGCCGAGGTTTCAGTTGAGTCTCAGGGGGAACCTTTAATTTTGCAGGATGTGGCCTCTCAGGAGTCTGGTCAGGCTGAGGGGGCCTCTCAGGTTGCTGTAATCCCTGCTTTACATAAGGTGGTTAGGCCTTCTCCCTCTGTCTCTAAGGTACCTTCCAAGGCCAGGCCTGGTTTGTCTTCCTCTGGCGTCAGTCCTAGTTCTGCAGGTTCTGTACCTAAAAAACACATGCTTAAAATGGCAGAAGATTTGATTTCCTTGATCAGAGGTTCTATGCCCCCTCCAGATAAGAGGCCTAGGGTGGAGCCAGAGGTGGAAGGATTGGAACATTCTTCAGATTACTCAGAGTCTTCGGCTGAAGACATTCAGGAATTTCTCCCTTATTCTGATTCAGACGCAGAGGATTCTAGTCCTTCTGCTTCCCCTCCAGAGGATTTTTCTTTTTCAGAAACCCTGCATTCTATGAGGGAACATTTTAAATGGGAAGGTCAGGATTTCTCAGATTCCCGAAAGAGGCTTAGGGAATTCTTATTTTTACCACAACATAGGCCCTTGGCTATACCTCCTGTTTTGGATGTTGTTCAGGATGTTTTCTCTGAGGCTTCCCTTAATCCAGATTCTTTGCCTCCTGCACCAGTCAAGCCAGACAGGTATTACAGGGTGCCTGAGGCTCATAAATATTTGTATAAGAGCCCTAGGGCTGACCCAGAAACTATTAGCCAGGGACCTAAGGGTGTCAGGGCTTCTGTTGTAAAGAATCCAGTTCCTGTGGATAAAGACTCCAGAGCTTTGGATAGGTGGGGTAAAAAAGTGTATACCTCTTCCACTCTTGCAATGAGGGCTTTGAATTGCCAGTTTCATATGCTGAAGTACCAGAATTTTCTCCTTAGTCAGTTGAAATCTAAGGTG
Organism: Protopterus annectens; assembly: GCF_019279795.1. Taxonomy (NCBI): domain Eukaryota; kingdom Metazoa; phylum Chordata; order Ceratodontiformes; family Protopteridae; genus Protopterus; species Protopterus annectens. Next base: position 836,362,814 of record NC_056747.1, read on the forward strand.
GATGCTTTAGCAGAAGGCCTAGAGTGTAAAGAATTACAGGATTTAGTTCATGCCTCTGATCAGGTGGGTAAGCATTCTTTGCAGTGTGGTTTTGATGCTTTACAGGCCTCTTCCAGGGTGGCTGCCACTGGATCAGTTATTCGTAGGCACGCCTGGCTTAAGGATCAGAACTTGTCAGAGCATGTTAAAGCTCGAATTTTGGATGCTCCCCTTCAATCTGAAGTTTTGTTTGGTTCTCCTGTGGAGTCAGTCTTAAAGAAAATGGAAGACAAAGCTAAGTCTATGCAGACTGTTAAGGATTTTTTGCAGGTGCAGCCCCCTAAGTTTAGCAGAAATTGGCCTACTAAGGGATGGGCTTACCCTTCTTCTGATTTACAGTCTAGGGGCAGATCTAGACGTGGTAGGGACAGAGCTCATGCACAGGGTTCTTTTAGGCCTAGGACGTGGAGTTCCCCTGCACAGTCTACAGGTGAGGGCAGGGGCCAGTCCTTTCGTAAACAGACCCAATGACCTGCACCTTCAGCTGCCCGATCCTTCCTGTCTGGCAGCTCCTCTGGGAGGAAAGTTGGCACTTTTCAGGCAAAATTGGCTTTTAGTCACCCAAGACAAATGGGTGTTGGACATTATAAACCGAGGTTACAAGTTTTATTTCCACACATTGCCCCCTTTCAAAGGCATGCCAGACGTTCCTCCTCAGCAAAGGGTAGAGGCTCACAAACAGATTTCGTTACTTCTACAAATGGGGGCTATCCAGCAGGTCCCTCCTTCAGAAGTGGGCCTAGGATTTTATTCTCGCCTGTTTCTTGTACCAAAGAAAGGAAACACTTGGAGGCCAATTCTGGATTTGTCTATTCTCAACACATACCTGGACATTCCAAAATTCAAAATGTTGACTTTGCAACAACTTCTGCCTCTGCTAGGCAAAGATCACTGGATGGTAACTCTGGATCTCAAGGAGGCTTATCTTCATATTCCTATCAGGCCCAGCTGCATGAGATTCCTGCGTTTTCGGGCTGGGACTTTACATTATCAGTTCTCTGCATTGCCCTTTGGCTTATCTACTGCACCCAGGGTGTTCACAAAAGTTCTGGCTCCGGTGATAGCCTTCTTAAGGTTAAGAGGAATACAGATTTATCCTTATTTGGACGATTGCCTGATTCTTGCTCAAGACAAAGACAAGCTACTTCACCATCTTCAGTATGTTATGGCAGTGTTAAGGTGCCTAGGGTACTCTGTGAACGAAATAAAGTCCAGTCTAGTACCCTCTCAGGACATGTGCTTTCTGGGTGTGAGACTGAATACAGCCTCTCAGATGGCGTTTTTGACCCCGGACAAGCAAAGAAATCTTTCCCAGTACTTCCAACAATTGTCTCTTCTGTCCAGGCTGACTGCAAGGACAGTCCTTCAAGCCTTGGGGTTCATGGCATCTTGTATTCTGGTGCTTCCCAATGCCAAACTGCATATGAGGAGGCTACAATGGTATCTCAAAAGTGTGTGGACTCAACACTGCCACGATTTGGACACTGTCATTCAGATAATACCTTGCATTCAAAAGGAATTTTTGTGGTGGGCTCAGGAATGTCACCTAAACAAGGGACTCTCTGTGACCCGACCAGAGGCGAGTCAGATCTTAACGACAAATGCCTCAGACAAGGCTTGGGGAGCACACCTCAATGGAAAATGGGTTCAAGACACGTGGCCTGCCAGACTTCAACATTTGCATATCAACATGAAGGAGATGTTAGCAGTCCAATTTGCTTTGATGGCTTTCAAGGATCTACTTCAACCAGGACACATGTTGATTCAAACAGACAACACAACTGTCATGTGGTACATCAACAAGCAGGGGGGAACCCATTCGTACCCTCTTTGCAGGCAGGCTATAATTTTGTGGGAGACTGCTCTGTTTGCACCTCACTCTTCAGGCAAGGTTTCTGCCAGGAGCACAGAACTCCTTAGCGGATGTTTTGAGCAGATAGATGGTGGATCCCCACGAGTGGAAATTGGATCCTCATGTATTCCGACAGTTGACAGTGCTTTGGGGGACTCCAGACATAGATCTGTTCGCTTCTCCACTAAATTTCCAGCTGCCAAAGTTTTGCACAAAGCTGTTTCATCCAAAAGCTTGGAAAGTGGATGCTCTATCATACAGTTGGAAAAATCTTCACGTCTATGCTTTTCCTCCTCTGCCTCTCCTTCCCAGGGTGCTCTTGAAGGTCAGACAGGACAAGCCCTCCATGATTCTGATAGCTCCAGATTGGCCACGTCAGCACTGGTACCCTCTGCTGAGGAGTTTAGTACGGGAGCCTCCTTGGCCTTTGCCATCAATTCCACACCTTGTGTCCCAGGCAGGCAATCATTTCCTCAACGTCAGGATACAGTCTCTGCATCTGACAGCCTAGCATATTCTGTTTTAGACCCTGGAGGGTCGCAGCTTCCTCAACAACGGCCTAGTACAAGGAAAGTTTATGCTGATAAATGGAGGAGATTTTTTATTTGGAGCCAAGCAAAGAGCTTTGATGTTTCAGTACCTAATTTGAGTGTTTCTCTTCAGTATCTTACAGAATTACTAGACAAAGGTTTGTCTTTCTCCTCTGTAAAAGTTCATGCTGCAGCCATTTCTGCTCACTGTGACTGTGACCCACCATTATTCTCTCATCCTTTATTTAAGCAATTCCTTAGAGGGGCAAAGAACATAAGACCCCCACGTAGAGCTCCTACTCCTTCCTGGGATCTCAATTTTGTGTTGGAGAAACTCACTTTACCTCCTTTTGAACCTGCAGCTACATCTGAGTTGAAGTTTTTGTCTTGGAAGACTGCTTTTTTGTTGGCCATTATGTCTGCTAGAAGGGTATCTGAATTACAGGCTCTAATGGCAGTTGAGCCTTTCCTGATTTTTCATAAGGAAAGGGTATCTCTATGTACTAGCCCTACTTTTATGCCTAAAGTTGTTTCAAATGTGGCCCTGAACCAATCTATTCATCTGCCTACATTTTATGCTGATCCCCAAAATAAAGGGGAAAAGATTTTGCACTCTTTGGATATTCACAGGCAGTTGCGTTACTATTTGAGCAGAACGAAAGAGTTCAGACAGTCTCAACAGTTGTTTGTTTCTTTTGCATTGGGATCTCAGGGGAGACCTGTTTCTAAACAAACTATTTCTAAGTGGATTGGCCATTGTATTGCTTTTTGTTATTCTCATCATGGTAAGGAGATTCCGGCTGGAATCAGACCTCATTCCACTAGAGCTACTGCCACTTCTACTGCTTTTTTTAAGGGGTGTAGCTACTAAAGATATTTTAGAAGCAGCTACTTGGAGTTCAGTGCACACTTTTTCTAAGCATTACCATCTTCCTCTTTACTCCAAATCTAGGGCTGGGTTTGCCACTGCAGTTTTACAGGGCATGTTAGCAGCTCCCAATTCTTTATAATTTTGCCAACCTCCCTTTACCTTTGCTTTGGGATTCTACCCACAAGTTATGACTGCAGCAATGTGAGATGAAGAACATAGTACAGTTTTGTACCTACCATAAATGTAGATGTTCGAAGATCCACATTGCTGCAGTCCAATTTACCCTCCCTCCTTCCCCACTGTAGTTTGGGGTGGTTGTGTGTTTTGGGTTGTAACTATTGTTTGTTCATGGGTGGTTGGATGTTTCTCTGTTTTTTGGCTATGGCCTTTCTTTTTAGGGCCTTCTGACATCTGGGGCAAGAAAGACTGGGGATATGACGTCGGTCATGCGCTTTAATACCAAGGTGTATTGACGTCAGATCTGAGCGACCATGACCGACGCCAGCCTAATACTTTGGTATTCGGGCCGACCGAGGACAGCGGACTACCACAAGTTATGACTGCAGCAATGTGGATCTTCGAACATCTACATTTATGGTAGGTACAAAACTGTACTTTTCATAATGGCCTCTCATATTCTTCCATTAAAATCCACGCTTCAGCAATCTCAGCAAATTACAACTGTGACCCACCTGTGTTTTCACATCCCTTGCTAAGACAGTTTCTAAGAGGGATAAAGAATATCAAACCTCCCAGAAAACCACCAGTTCCTTCATGGGACCTCAACTACGTCTTGGAAAAATTAATTCTTCCTCCTTTTGAACCAGCAGCATCTTCAGAAATGCAATTCCTCTCCTGGAAAATGGTCTTCCTGTTGGCAGTTACCTCAGCAAGAAGAGTCTCGGAGATACAGGCCCTCATGGCAGTACCTCCCTTTCTCATTTTCCATCAGGACAGAGTTTCTCTAAGGACCAATCCTTCATTTATGTCAAAAGTGATATCCAGGGTGTCTCTAAATCAAGCAATTCACCTGCCTACTTTCTTTCCCAATCCTCAAAATAAAGGGGAAAAGCTGCTGCATACTTTAGACATACACAGACAATTACGCTACTACTTGGACAGAACAAAGACCACCAGGAAGTCTGATCAACTATTTGTAGCCTATGCTGCCAGAGTGCAAGGAAAGGCAGTCTCCAAACAAACAATTTCAAAATGGATTGGACACTGCATCAGATTCTGTTACTCCTTCCATGGAAAGGGTGTGTCAGCCAATATCAGACTACACTCAATCAGGGCTATAGCCACATCCACAGCCTTTCTAAGAGGAGTGGCTACAAAGGACATTCTAGAGGCTGCTACATGGAGCTCCGTGCATACATTTACCAGACACTACAACCTGGCTTTATACTCCAGATCCAGAGCAGGCTTTGCTTCTGTAGTCCTGCAGGGTCTTTTAGCTACACCATCTCTTGCTTAGATCCTACCACCCCCAGCTTGGCTATGGTATTCAACCCATATGTCAGGACTGCAGTTGCATTCTTGAAGGACATAGTACAGTTTTGTACCTACCATAAATGTAGATGTCCGATAGATATGCAACTGCAGTCAGGTTTTCCCTCCCTCCTACCCCTCTGTTTTTTCCCTTGGGTCCTTTCCCCCTCTCCTATTTAGCTGGGGATATCTGTTATGGTGTATCTGTTTATTACTGTTGTGCATGTCTGGAAATTTTTGCTTATCCATTCACAAAATTTAGCCTTCCTTGGAGGGCACCTGGCATCTGGGGCAAGAAACACTGAAGAAGATGGCGTCGGCGGATGCCTTTATACTCCAGCTGCTCTGATGTCGGGGAGGAGGCGACATCGGCCGACGCCGGACCCAGACTTTGGAATCTGGCCGACCGAAGGGCTGCCTGAGGCAGGACAACCCATATGTCAGGACTGCAGTTGCATATCTATCGGACATCTACATTTATGGTAGGTACAAAACTGTACTTTATCTTTATCGGTTAGAAAATGCTTGGACTTTTACAGCTGTGCACTGGGTGTGGACAGATGCATACCAAAAAAGGGTACAGTGCTCTGTAATTGGTCTAATTGGAGCAGAGAACAGTGGGATGATGATGTCTTACAACATGGATGCAATGTCTTTAGATATCACTTGTGCTAAATATAAGGATTTCTTGATTACTAATGGTAAATGGTGGTCAAAGTGGGAATGGTTGACCCAGGTGTCAGTTTGGAGTGGTGTACAAGCTGTGGTTGTAAGCTGGAGACAGGAGTTTATTTCCAGATGCAGCAATGTTGCACTTTTTGTTGTATTTAATTGTAGCTCTTTTTTTCTGTACACCATTGGTTAGGAAGGGTTAGTTTTTGCTGTAGTGACACCATTTCAGGGAGTGAAAAGACAGATAACACCCAACTTGCAATTATCAGCAAACTTCATTAACCACATTTATGGATTTGTTGTTGGAGGTCAGAGAAGTATATGCCAAGTCTTTAAAGAGCCTTGAATGCTCTGGCTCTGCTGTTGTACAGCACCGTCCATCCCCCAGTTACTTTGCCACACTGGTGGTCAGCAGCTCATTCTCAGATTCACAGCACACCTAAGTCTCTCTGGCAGAACATATGGCATCATAGCCAGACACTGATCCAGAGACAATGCGGGAAGATAAGTGGCTCCAGTAGATAGAAATGGGTCCCCACCTCTGGATATTCATGACTTGTTTATTAACTCATTGCCAATAGAGCTAATTCCACTATGGTATTAGTTGTGCCTGCAGCACTGCTTGTGTAGGTTGACTTGCCCCATTTTAATCTAGTATCATTTGAGAGGCAGAACGCACATCATTCTTGTTTCCCTGTAACCCAATCATGGTACTAAATTTGCTGTATTCAGTACCATGACAGAGCACATTAAGTTTATTTGTATTTTGTTGACCGGGTCAGTCCCACTAGGCCAGGGGCTTGTTTTCAGGGAAAACCCAAGGTGGTGGCTATACCAACTAGAGGAAATTTGGCCAGGGCACCAGGGAAATTCTCCTACTCTTTTTGGTGAATGCAATAGGATCTTTTGCATCTAGCTGAGCTTCCACAAGGTCAGGCAAATGGGGACCTTGGTTTATTGTCTTATCCAAAGGACAGTACATTTTTGAGTGCGACACTCCCATATTTTGCGGTGCATTGTCATGGATGAAAATTGAATCCATTTATTTCAAGTATTTGAAGAATTGTTGGAGAATGCCACTCGTGAGCCAGATTCCTAGCCTCCAGCCATGAAAAAGGCCCAGTTGGTGCTACGTAGTATAAGCAAAGTTTAAACATCTGTGTCAGAATCCTGTAACTGTTTCTTCTCTCCTGTGTTAAGATGCTGTGTTATATTCCAGACTGGATCTAGAACTTACCACTGTTAAAAATGATAAGGAGAAGAGAGTACTAGGTTCTTTTGGAAGAATGTTTTACAGATCCTTCATTCTGGCCATTAAAGCAACTGCCAGACACTTGTCCTCTTCAGTATTGAGTTGATATCCTTGAGCAAATTTAGGATATGAGGCCTGACCTGTCTGAAGTGTCTCTGAAGGAGAGATTACACATGTTTTTGCAGACTGATGTGTGAAAGTAGGTAGACATGAAATGAGATGTGGCTATACTATCACTGATGCTTTTGTGGGGGTGTTCCAACATTCTGCTATGTAGACATGCCTGGCTCACATTACACCATTTGTAAGTTCATAAGTAATAGGCTAGTTGCTCATGCAGGCCATTTTAAGCCTTGCCAGTTTCCCTTTTTGGGCACAAAATAACCTGTACCATTTGGTGTAAGCTGGCCTTGCCCATCTCATGGTTAATAATTATAAATTATTCCCAATGAGAGTAACTGGGCTCATACCATAGATTATTAAAGGGACCCATACATGAAATAAAGCATCATCAAGGACAACCTCTGTCCATTAGTAGTACAGGGGCAGTCTTGGGGTAAATTTTCTGTTTCCCATGCATAGATCTAAGTTGGACTTGAATGTGGACAGGGATGAGCTTTGTTTTATGTGGCTGGGGAGTCTGTTCCACAACGGTATCTGCTGTGAGATATACCTGACCATCCAAACCATTCTGCTGATGTTGCAGAAGAGGTTTAGATCCCTAGACTGAGTGTTTCTGATGCCATTTGACTTGATGTGCAGTAAATCCATCAGTATTGGGAAAAAAGGATGCCTTGTATGCCAGACACAAGTCACCTCTTATCAGTCTGTAGGACACCAAGTATACTGACAGGGCTTTGATTCTGTCCATGTAAGACATGTTGCTTTGGGCCTTGTATCCTTTTAGTGAGGTATCTCTGTGGGCATTCCAGTTGTTGCATGTGTTTAGATAAATGCACGCCAAAGGAGGCATTATATTCAATGATTGGTCTAATGAGGGCTGAGAAAAGGGGACAAAATATCCTTGATATAGACACAGTCCCTTTGTAAGCAGTGCAGTATAGAATAACTTTCTTACAACTATAGATGTATGTTAATCAGAAGTTACATCACTGTCCACAAACTTCTGATTAACATACAAGTTCCCAAATCCCAAACAACTGGGTCAACTTTTGAGGGCATATTGTCAATGTGGTAGCTCCTTGGGGTACATGACTTCCCAAAGGATGCAGTGATGCATTTTTTTGCATTTAGTTTCAATCCATGATTTTGACATCAGTTATTTATTTGGGACACACTTCCTGCAGGATGGCTAAGTCATTTGGGGGTTCAGTGACTGCTCCTAACTTACAGTCATGTGCAAACGTAGTCGGCCAGAGCCCTTTGGTATTGACTTTTACTGCAGAAAAGTAGATGACAAACAAGAGAGGTCCCAGCACAGAGCCCTGGGGTACTCCACTGGCAATTGGTCTTTTTGGGGAGGTAACATCCCCTGTTTTGATCATCTGTGTCCTGCTTGTGAGACATGTGGCAATCCAGCATTTAATCTGAAGATATCCAAGGACAACTTTAAAATGAACTTTTTAGTAAGGAATTTCTTTTTGAATCCTTTTGCAGGAGCTACTTAAAAGGCTTTAGGAAAAGTGAAAGACCATTCAAACACCATTGTGTGTAGTTGGAGCTACCTACCCCATTGAACAGTGTCTCGTTTACAAGATGCTGCCAGGGGCAGAACAATATTCATAAAACGATGGTCTTTTGAAAAGAAGCTTGGAGATGTATTGGCTGAGACAGGCAAGGATAAGGGAAGGGGAAGTTTTTCTCCCTCACCCCAATAAAGGTCCTTCCACTACTGTATTGTTACATTCTGCAGCACAGACATATGCCTGCACACACCTCGTATAAGGAATAACTTCAAACAGCTGATTTAGCCTGACCATGTATCTGTTGGTAGAAGGTGATCATGGCATGTTACAAAGTAAGAGTTCAAAGTTTTTCCACCCTTTTAAAAAATGCATCTCCTCTCCCATACAGAGTCTCCTAACACTACATATTTGTTTACTGTTAGAGACCATAGCCATAGAAAATGTGCCCTTACCAGAGCATATGGTGGGGTTTTATTCAAGGCTGCTCCTAGAACCCGTAAAGGAGAATACTTGGAAGCCTATTCTAGGCCTCTCTTCATATAAAAGAATTTCTGAAAGTAAAGCAGTTCGAAATACTAACCTTATAAGCCTTCTAATGCAGGATGCCTTGATAGTAACCCTTGGCATGAAAGATGCCTACTTTCATGTTCGTGTGTACCAGAAGTAAGGGTGGTTCTTCATATTTTTACCAAAAACAGAATACTCACTATTTCTCCTTGCCTTTTAGGCTTTCTGCTGCTACATTTTTTACCAAATGTTTATCTGCAATATTTGCTCTGTCCAGAATATGGAGACAACCAATTTTCCAATACTTAGAAGATTGCCTAGTTTAAGCCATATTCCCAGGTAAACTTTTCAGTTTTCTTGGATGTATTCTCCATTGCCTCACCAGTCTAGGAATTTTTCTGAAACTGTAGAAATTCAGCCTGACACCTGCCTTCACCAAGATCTTGTCAGTGGTACTGAATGCCATGTCAGACTGGCTGTTTTTCCCCACAGGAGACAGGTCTGCCTCCTGCTTTTTATCTTTGCAGAAGATGCACATGACAGCAAAGGTCTCAAGAGCTCTAGGATGATGTTCATCATGCATACAGCTGCAGTCATTACAGGTGGGTTATCCTGCCATCAGGTGGGTCCTCGGTCGGCCAAATTCCAAAGTCTAGGTCCGGCGTCTGTTGCCGTCGCTTCTTCCCTGATGTCAGTGCGGCAGGGGTATAAAAGAGGCAGCCGACGCCATTCTCTCCAGTCTTTCTTGCCGCGCGGTGCCCGAAGCAGAAGCAGTTCGCAAGTGCCAGTCGGCCAGCTCCTGAGATTTACGAAAGTATTTCAGCCGAAGTCTTCTTTAAAGCTAAGTACCCCGTTGGGGAAACTTTTCTTGCCTCAGACCGATGTCAGACAAAGTTAATAATTGCATTTCTTGTGGGAAGCAAATACCGCATAAGGATTTCCACTCTTTCTGTATACCTTGCTTAGGCCCAGACCACGACGTCTCGGCCTGCCGTTTTTGTGCTAGGTTCAACAAGCGCACTATTAAGCGCCGGGTGGAGTTCACCCTTCATTATTTTGGCAAAAAATTTAATTATATCATGTCGTCGGATACACCGACACCAGTTTTAAGCAAAAGACGCAAAGATAAGGACCGACATCCGAGGTCTGCACCGAGTACTGAGACCAAGCTTAGGCCGACTACTGGTTCTCCGGTTCTCAGCGAGGCGCCTACGCAGCCCCTGAATACCGATGAAACTATTTTACCGGTGACTTCAGTACCCGAGGTCGCAGGCTCCTCGGTCTCCATTCCTACTGCAGATACCGACGCCACTCTTGGCGGGGAAACTCAAAATTTAGTCAGGCCTGCCATTTCTGAAGGCATCTTCAGGCCTTCCACCTTCTCTATTAAATCCTTCACTAAATCTAAAGCTGCCATGAAAACTAAAAAACAGGGTCCTCAGTCCTCCTCTCAAGGCCCCATGCCTAAAAAGCAGATGCTTAAAATGGCTGAGGATTTGATGACTCTCATCAGGGGTTCTCAACCCCCCTCTGACAAAAGACCCAGATTGGAGGAAGACTACCCTCCCTCAGACCAAGCTTGTATTACCTCAGAACATTCTCAGGACCAGGATTATGCCTATTCCCCTTTCGAAGACTCTGATGCTGAGGAGTCTATTCCCTCGGTCTCCCCCCCCCGAGGACTACTCTTTTGGGGAAACCCTGCATACATTGAGGGAACACTTTCACTGGGAAGGCCAAGATTTTTCAGATTCCAAGAAAAGGCTCAGGGAATTTCTACTGCTCCCCCAGCATAGGCCCCTGGCTATCCCTCCTGATGTCCTTCAAGGATGCATCTGCAGTCATCACATATGGGTTGTCCTGCCTCAGGCAGCCCTTCGGTTGGCCGGATTCCAAAGTCTGGGTTCGGCGTCGGCTGATGTCGCCCCTTCCCCGACATCACAGTGCCTGGGGTATAAAAGCGTCAGCCGACGCCATCTTCCCCAGTCTTTCTTGCCGCGTGGTGTCCGAAGCAGAAGCAGTTCGCAAGTGCTGGTCGGCCAGCTCCTGTAAATTCGCTATCCGAAGACTTCAAAAGCTAAGTACCCCGTTGGGGACTCTTTCTTGCCTCAGCCGATGTCAGAAAAAGTTAATAATTGTTTAAATTGTGGGAAACAAATACCTCATAAGGATTTCCACTCTTATTGTCTTCCTTGCTTAGTCCCAGACCACAACGTCTCAGCCTGTTCTGCCTGCGCTTCCTTCAACTGATGCACTCTTAGACGTCTGTCGGAGTTCGCAGAAGAGTTTTTTGGGGATAGTTTTGCTTACAAAATGCTGTCGGAAACCCCGACATCGCATTTAATTAAGAAACAGAAAGACAAGGACCGACACACGCGGGCCGTTAGGCCTACCTCGAGTGTCTCGGTCTCGGCTGATACCGAGTCCTTGGAACTTCCGAACCCTGAAATATTACAACCGACAGCCTCGGCCCCGGAGGCTCCTACTGAGTCGGTTACAGAATTGCCTTCCGAAACTGGTGTATTGGAATCTTCCGACACCATACCTTTAGACAAAGCTACACCAACACGTGGTGCAGCCAGGCCTCCTGCATCCATGTCTATTAACGCCTTCACCAGGGCTAAAGCTGCAAAACACTCTAAAGCCATGCCTCCCAGAGTTTTTCCTCAGGGACCTTCTTCTAGTTCACAGATTCTAACTTTAGCAGAGGACCTTATCTCCTTAATTAGGGGCTCTCAGCCTCATCCGGACAGGGGCTCCCAACCCCCTCTAGACAAAAGGCCCAGGATGGATCCTCCTGATCCCCTTTCCTCAGAGGAGGCCTCTGTTGGCTCGGATCACTCAAACTACCAGGAGGAGGCTTATTCGGCCTACGAGGATTCGGATGCAGAGGAATCTATCCCCTCTGCCTCCCCTCCTGAAGAGCTTTCCTTTGGGGAGACCCTTCACTCTGAGAGAGCATTTCAAATGGCAGGGCCAGGAATATTCTGATTCCAGGAAAAGACTAAGAACTTTTCTCCATTTACCTCAGAATAGACCTTTGGCTATTCCTCCTGTTTTAAATGTGATTGATGATGTATACTCTGACTCTAGTATGACCCCTGACACTCTGCCTCCGGCCCCTGTTAAGCCCGATAGGCATTACAGAGTCCCGGACACACATAATTTTCTTTATAAGGCCCACTCTGCTGACCCTGAAACTATTTCACAGGGCCCTAAAGGGGTTGCAGCTGTTACTACTAAGAACCCACTCCCCTCTGCAAAGGAGTCCAGGGCATTAGAGAGATGGGGTAAAAAAGTGTATACTTCTGCCACTCTTGCTATGAGGGCATTAAATTGTCAATTTCACATGATACAGTATCAAGAGTATTTGTTAGAAGAAATGCATAAGAAATTGTCTTCTTCTGAACCCCTTGACCGTAAATCTCTTCAGGATCTGGTGCATAACTCCCAGCAGGTTAGCAACCACTTCTTGCAGTGTGGTTATGATGCATTGGAAGCTTCATGTAGGTCAGCAATGACAGGTGTTGTCATACGCAGGCATGCCAGAACATGTTAAAGCTAAGCTTTTGGATGCTCCACTGGAAAAGCAAAAGTTATTTGGTTCCACTGCTCAGGACGTCCTAAAGAAATTTGAGGAAAAGGCAAAATCTGTACAAACAGTTAAGGATTTTCTTCAAGTCCAACCACCTAGATTCAGCAGAAACTGGCCTTCCAAGAATTGGTCCTTTCCGGACACAGAAAGATTTCAAAGGGGCAGGAACAGGCGTGCCAGAGGTAGAGGGCAAGCTAGGGGCTCCTACAGAGGCCGTCAATGGCAACCTCCAATCCAGACAGGCAGTTCAGGACCTGCAACTGCTGCACAAGGACAAACTCAATGACTTTGCTTTGACTCCGCCAACCAGGGCTCAATTAGAAGCACCTTTGGGCGGAAAGCTTTCTTTATTCTCAAGAAATTGGCACAACATTACAAGAGACAAATGGACACTCCAAATAATAGACAACGGATACAGGTTCCATTTCCACACATTGCCAAAAAGAAAAGGCATGCCAGGTCTGCCACCAAATCAAAGGGCAGAGGCTTTGAAACAAATCTCAAACTCTCAAACAAATGTAAAATAAAATAATAAAAATAAACTTACTACAAATGAAAGCCATAGAAAAAGTTCCTATTTCATAACAAGGCCAAGGATTTTACTCCAGACTATCCCTTGTTCCAAGAAAAGAGCATCAATGGAGACAATTCTCGACTTGTCCGCACTGAATACTTATCTCATTGTGCCAAAATTCAAGATGCTGACTCTATAGCAACTCCTTCCCATGCTGGGCAGGGGGTCTTGGCTGGTTACTCTAGACCTCAAGGAGGCATACCTGCATGTCCCTATCAGACAAAGTTGCAGAAGATACCTCAGATTTCTTGCAGGGTCAGAGCATTATCAATTCTCAGCATTGCCCTTTGGCTTATCTACTGCTCCCAGAGTATTCACGAAATGCCTGGCATCAGTAATAGCACACTGCAGACTCCAGGGGATTCAAATCTACCCATATCTGGACGACTGCCTTATACAAGCGGACAACCAACAAGCTTTGATAAAGGACTTAAATTATGCCATCAACCTCCTACAGGCCTTGGGATATACAGTCAACATGCACAAATCAAGACTTGTTCCATCCCAAAGAATAACCTTTCTGGGTGCGGATCTAGATACAACCACCCAAATGGCTTATCTCACAGAAGAAAAACAAAGTCAACTACCAGATTACTTCAAGAATCTGACAAGACAAACCCAGCTGACTGCAAGGAAAATCCTGCAGGCCCTGGGTTACATGGCATCCTGTATTCTTTTGATACCACAAGCAAGGCTACATATGAGAAAGCTACAGTGGTACCTAAGGAGTTTATGGACTCAGCACAGTCACAGTTTGGAAACGTTAATCCCACTCATTCCATGCCTTCACAAGGAATTTCTGTGGTGGGCTCAGGCCAGCCAGTCCAACAGAGGGTTGCCCTTCACAAAGCCAAAAACCTCCCAAACTATTACAACAGATGCTTCAGACCTAGGTTGGGGAGCGCACATGGAGGGCAGAGGTATCCAAGGACAGTGGTCACAAAAGGAGCTACGCATGCACATAAACCAAAAAGAAATGCTAGCAGTGATACATGCAATCGAGGCCTTCAAACTCTTTCTACATCAAGGCCATCTACTAATAAGGACAGACAACATCACAGTTATGTGGTACATAAACAAGCAAGGAGGTACCCATTCTTACCCTCTTTGCAGACTGGCAATGAATCTATGGGATCTTTCCTTGAAACTCAATATACAGCTACAAGCTCAGTTTGTGCCAGGGAAGGACAATACACTGGCGGACAGCTTAAGCAGAAATACCATGGATGCACACGAATGGATGCTGCACCCAGACATTTTTCAACAGATAACACAATCTTGGGGGAGCCCGGACATCCCCCCACAACCATCAACTGAAGAAATTCTGCTCAAGGACATACCACCCACAAGCGTGGAAAGTGGACGCCCTCTCGTTCAGTTGGAGAAATCTGACAGTATATGCATTTCCTCCTATTCCATTAATGACCAAGGTGTTACTGAAGATCAGGGCAGAGCAGCCAAAAGTGATTCTGATAGCTCTGGACTGGCCAAGACAGCACTGGTACCCACTGCTAAGGAGCATGTCACATACGAAACCATGGCCCATACCTCTATGGCCACTTCTACTGACACAGCACAGATACAAAACTCTACATTCCAACCTGAAAACATTGCAACTAACAGTGTGGAGAATACCTTGACTCCTCCTCAGGATAAGCTATCCCAGAGAGTGAAGAATATTATTATGGAAGCTCGCCGCCCTTCCACAAGGAAGGCATATTCAGCAAAATGGAAAAGATTTCTCATCTGGAACACCACAAAGGGCCTAGATGTGACAATGATGAACATGGCACATATCCTGGAATATTTGGCAGAAATGTTCCACAATGGGCTGTCTTACTCTTCTATTAAGATTCATGCTTCAGCAATTTCAGCTGAGTACAATACTGATCCACCTGTCTTTTCTCATCCTCTCCTAAGACAGTTTCTAAGAGGAATTAAAAACATCAAACCTCCTAGGAAACCACCTCTACCTGCTTGGGACCTTAACTACGTGTTGGAAAAACTAACACTGCCTCCATTTGAACCAGCAGCATCTGCAGATCTACAGTATCTTTCATGGAAGACTGCTTTCCTTCTGGCAATAACTTCAGCAAGAAGGGTTTCGGAATTGCAAGCCCTGATGGCAGTTCAGCCATTTATTATTTTTCACCAGGACCGAGTTTCATTAAGAACTAATCCTACTTTTATGCCAAAGGTGGTATCCAGGGTTTCATTGAATCAAGCCATTCACTTGCCTACCTTCTTCCCAAATCCACAAAACAAAGGGGAGAAACTGCTGCACACCCTGGACATTCACAGACAGTTACACTACTACTTGGACAGAACTAAAGGTTTCAGGAAAACTGACCAGCTGCTGGTAGCATATGCTGCTGGTACTCAAGGAAAAGCAATTTCCAAACAGACAATTTCAAAATGGATAGGAAATTGCATCCACTTTTGTTACTCATTTCATGGAAAGACTGCACCAGCTAACATTAGACCTCATTATACGAGAGCCACAGCCTTCTTAAGAGGGGTGGCTACAAAAACATTTTAGAAGCTGCCACATGGAGCTCCGTGCATACATTTACCAAGCATTACAATTTACCTTTATATTCCAGATCCAGAGCAGGCTTTGCTACGGCTGTCCTGCAGGGTATCTTAGCTACACCATCCTTTTCATAGTACCTCCACCCCCAGATTGGCTATGGTATTCTACCCATATGTGATGACTGCAGATGCATCCTTGAAGGACATAGTACAGTTTTGTACCTACCATAAATGTAGATGTCCGATAGGTATGCATCTGCAGTCAGGTTTACCCTCCCTCCTTCCCCTCTGTGGTATTCCTAGGGTGCTTACCTCTCTATTAGCTAGTTGGGGGGATCTGTTGTGGTGTATTTGTTTTTACATATATACATATATATATATATATATATATATATTTTTGCAAATGTTTGGATTTTTTATTGCTTATTTTCCAAATTTAGCCTTCCTAGAGGGCACCTGGCATCTGGGGCAAGAAAAACTGAGGAAGATGGGGTTGGCTGATGCTTTTATACCCCAGGCGCTGTGACGTCAGGGAAGGGGCGACATCAGCCGACGCCAGACCCAGACTTTGGAATCCGGCCGACCGAAGGGCTGCCTGAGGTAGGACAACCCATATGTGATGACTGCAGATGCATACCTATCGGACATCTACATTTATGGTAGGTACAAAACTGTACTTTTTAGATATTTTGGATGATGTGTACGCAGAAGCCAGCCTTAATCCAGATTCTTTACCTCCAGCCCTTGTTAAACCAGACAGGTATTACCGGGTTCCTGATTCTCACCAGTTCCTTTATAAAAGCCATACTGCTGACCCAGAAACTATTTCACAGGGTCCCAAGGGAATAAAGGCCTCTACTGCTAAAAACCCTTTACCTTCAGAGAGAGATTCCAGAGCATTAGAAAGGTGGGGGGAAAAGGTGTATACATCTGCCACTTTAACCATGAGGGCATTAAACTGTCAATTCCATATGTTAAAGTACCAACAGTTTTTGTTATCTCAGTTGAAAAGCAAAATGACACAAACAGAACAACCAGATTTGAAAGCGTTGCAGGATTTGTTGCATGGTGCAGAGCAAGTGGGTAAACATACCTTGCAGCGTGGTTTTGATGCTTTAGAGGCCTCGTGTAGAGCTGCTGTCACGGGGTCTGTTATATGTAGACATGTTTGGCTCAAAGAGCAAACCTTACCAGATCATGTCAAACCAAAGTTATTAGATGCACCACTTCAAAAAGATGTATTGTTTGGTGTTAAAGCTGAGGAGGTACTAAAGAAAATGGAGGAAAAAGCGAAATCTATGCAAACAGTGAAAGATTTCCTGCAGGTACAACCTCCACGCTTCAGCAGAAACTGGCCTTCAAAAAATTGGTCCTTTCCAGCCACGGACAGACCTCAAAGGGGCAGATACAGACGCCCAAGGGGTAGAGGACAACCTCAAGGATCTTACAGAGCAAGACAGTGGCAAGCACCAACCCCAAGAGGTGGAGAAGATAGATCACAGTCATTTAGAAAACAGACACAATGACTTCCCCCTATGCCTGCCAAGCAAAGCTTTAATGGCAGCACCTTTGGGCGGAAAACTGGCATTATTTTCAAAAAACTGGCATATTGTTACAAAAGACAAATGGATTCTGGACATTATAGACAGAGGCTACAGGTTCCACTTTCACACCCTTCCAAAAATGAGAGGCATGCCAAACCTGCCACAAAATCAAAGGGCAGAGGCACAAAGACAGATTTCCACTCTCATGGATATGAAAACGATTCAAGAGGTACCTGCAAAAGAACAAGGTCAAGGTTTTTATTCCAGACTATTCCTGGTACCAAGGAAAGACAAAGATTGGAGACCTATCTTAGACCTATCCATCCTAAACACATGTCTACAGGTGCCAAAATTCAAGATGCTCACATTACAGCAGCTTCTTCCCATGCTGGGCAAGTAGTCTTGGCTGGTAACATTGGACCTCAAGGAGGCATACCTGCATGTCCCTATCAGACAAGATTGCAGAAGATACCTCAGATTTCTTGCAGGTTCAACCCATTACCAATTCTCTGCATTGCCCTTTGGCTTATCTACTGCACCCAGAGTGTTTACGAAATGCCTGGCATCAGTAATTGCCTTCTGCAGACAACAAGGAATACAAATCTACCCATATCTGGATGACTGCCTGATCCAAGCGGACAGCAAGGACATTCTATTGCTACATCTGGCGTTTGTAATAAAACTGTTAAACTTCCTGGGATACACAGTGAACAAAAAGAAATCAAAACTAATACCTTCTCAACAGATAATTTTCCTGGGTGCCAGCTTAAATACAACCACCCAGATGGCCTACCTCACGCCAGACAAACAAGGGCAACTGTTTCAATGCTTCAACAAAATGGCAACTTTCACCAGACTAACTGCAAGGAAAGTCCTGCAGGCTCTGGGATTCATGGCATCTTGCATCCTACTAATCCCATGTGCAAAGCTGCATATGAGGAAACTACAATCCTAAAAAACTTATGGTCTCAATACAGCCACAGCTTGGAAACAATTATACCACTCATTCCATGCCTTCAAAAGGAATTTTTGTGGTGGGCTCAAGTATGCCAAAGAAACACAGGTCTCCCTTTCTGTGTACCTCGAGCAACTCAAATCATCACAACAGATGCCGCAGACTACGCCTGGGGAGCACACATGGCAGATCAGTGCATTCAGGGAAAATGGTCCCAAAAAGAGAAGCACCTACACATCAACCAAAAGGAGATGCTAGCCATGCAAAATGCTCTTATGACCTTCAAAGACCTACTGCATCCAGGCCAGCTATTGATAAGGACAGACAACACCACAGTCATGTGGTACATAAACAAATGGGGGAACTCATTCATACCCCCTGTGCAGGCAAGCCATGACCCTATGGAACACAGCACTGGAATTGCAAATTCAACTACAGGCACAATTCCTGCCAGGGAAGGAAAACACACTGGCAGACAACCTAAGCAGAAATATGACAGATCCACATGAATGGAAGATGCATCCTCAAGTTTTCTCAAAGATAACTCAGGCATGGGGACAGCCAGACATAGATCTATTTGCTATCCACAGAAATTACCAGTTGAAAAAATTTTGTTCAAGGACCTATCATCCACAGGCCTGGAAAGTGGACGCACTCTCTTTCAATTGGACAACATTGACAGTCTATGCCTTCCCACCTCTTCCTCTACTGACCAAAGTTCTATTAAAAGCCAGAGCAGAGAGGCCACAAATGATTCTCATTGCTCCAGACTGGCCACGACAACACTGGTATCCGCTCCTAAAGAGCCTGACACACTCCCCACCATGGATCCTACCTCTAGTCCCTCTTCTGTTGTCCCAGCACAACTACAAACCCCTTCACAGCCAGCTCAAAACCCTAAATCTAGCTGCATGGAGAATACCTTAATTTCCCAACAGACTCTCCTCTCCAAGGAGGTGCAGGATGTCATCTTGGAGGCCAGAAGACCTTCTACTAGAAAAGCCTACTCTGCCAAATGGAAACGATTTTGTTCCTGGAATCAAGAAAAGGGCCAGAATCCTTGGGTAATAAATATACCCCAAATTTTACAGTACCTAGCTGAGATGTTAAACAGTGGCCTTTCCTTCTCCTCCATCAAAATCCATGCTTCAGCCATTTCTGCAAAATACAACACAGACCCTCCTTTATTCTCACATCCCCTATTAAGGCAGTTCCTCAGAGGGGCAAAAAATATAAAACCCCCATGGAAACCACCAGTTCCAGCTTGGGATCTCAACTTCGTATTGGAAAAGCTGACCCTGCCTCCCTTTGAGCCAGCTTCTTCAACAGAGCTACAATACTTGTCATGGAAAACAGTCTTCCTTCTGGCTATCACCTCAGCACGCAGGGTTTTGGAACTACAGGCCCTCATGGCTGTGCAACCATTCATCATTTTCCATCAGGACAGAGTTTCCTTACGAACCAACCCTACCTTCTTGCCAAAGGTAGTATCCAGTGTAGCTTTGAATCAGACTATCCACTTACCTACCTTTTATCCAAATCCACAGAACAAAGAGGAGAGGCTACTACATTCCTTGGACATTCACAGATAACTTCGTTATTACTTGGACAGAACAAAGCCATTCAGGAAATCTGAGCAGCTCTTTGTGTCCTATGCTACAGGTGCTCAAAGAAAGGCTATTTCCAAACAGACAATTTCAAAATGGATAGCCCACTGCATACGCTTTTGTTATTCATTTCATGGAAAATCTGTGCCTGCATACATCAGATCCCACTCCACCAGGGCCACAGCTACCTCTGCAGCTTTCCTCAGGGGGGTCCCTACCAAGGACATTTTGGAAGCAGCTACTTGGAGTTCAGTGCACACTTTCTCCAAGCACTACCACCTTCCACTATACTCAAAATCTAGAGCGGGCTTTGCCACAGCAGTCCTGCAGGGCATCCTCGCTCCGCCTAGTTCCACTTAGTGCCTACCACCCTTACTTAGCTTTGGGATTCTACCCATCTGTAATGACTGCAGCTGTATGCACAATGAACATAGTACAGTTTTGTACCTACCATAAATGTAGATGTTGGAGTGCTCATACAGCTGCAGTCCAGGTTACCCCCCCCTCCATCCCCTCTTAGGACAGGCCTTATGACAAACACCTTTATCATACAACCTATTTGGGGTATTCTTTTATGGTGTATTTGCTTGCAACTACTGTTTTTTGATTTATCTATATTGCATGTTTGCATAACATTATGTTTTGCCTTCCTTCTGGGGGGCACCTGACATCTGGGGCAAGAAAAACTGAAGAAAATGGCATTGGCTGCCTCTTTTATACCCCTGCCGCACTGACGTCAGGGAAGAAGTGACGACAACCGACGCCGGACCTAGACTTTGGAATTCGTCCGACCGAGGACCTGCCTGATGGCAGGATAACCCATCTGTAATGACTGCAGCTGTATGAGCACTCGAACATCTACATTTATGGTAGGTACAAAACTGTACTTTCTTCGTGTTTCACTGTTGCAGTCATTACATTAGGGGTAATCTGCTGGCAAGTTGCCCTCAGTTGGCCTGAATAACAAAGTCTTTGGTCCTGCGTCGGTTGCTGTCTCTTCTTCCATGACGTCAGGTCATCAGGGGTATAAAACATGCAGCCGACGCCATTTTATTCAGTCTTTCTTGCCGCAAGGTGCCCGAAGCAGAAGCAGTTCGCAAGTGCCAGTCAGCCGACTCCTGAAATTTTCGTATTAGAGTTTCAGAACCGAAGTCTTCAAACTAAAGCTAAGTACCCCATTGGGGAAACTTTTTCTTGCTCCTTACCAATGTCAGTAAAAGTTAATAATTGCATTACTTGTGGGAAGCAAATACCTCATAAGGATTTTCATTTGTACTGTATTCCTTGCCTAAGCCCTGATCTCAATGTGTCTTGCTGTCAGTTTTGTGCTAAATTTAACCAACGCACTAAGCGTCAGTATATTTTTGCTTCTAAATATGTTGGTTCAAGATTTAGCTATCCTGAAATGTCATCGGTTAGCAATCTGACTACCAGAGTTCACAAAAAACGCAAAGAAAAAGACGGACAGACCATCGAGGTCCAAAACCGACAACAAAGCTTCTCCTAAGCCAGTCGCCGGTTCACCGGTACTCAGTGAGATGCTTTCGCAGCCCCTGATACCCACTACATTTGAGTC
Source organism: Protopterus annectens (assembly GCF_019279795.1). NCBI lineage: Eukaryota > Metazoa > Chordata > Ceratodontiformes > Protopteridae > Protopterus > Protopterus annectens. The sequence continues at coordinate 836,384,057 of NC_056747.1, forward strand.
GTAGGCCTCTAGCGAGACCCATTCAGAGTCCGGTATGCCGTGAGATTCTCAGAGTATTGAACCCGTGGATGTCTCTCCCTTAGATGGGTCCAGAGCTGCTGAGCAGGCACCGGCTTCTGAGGGTGTTTTCAGACCTCAACATTTTTATATTAAACCGACGCCAGCAACAAAAACAAGGTCAAAAGCAATTTATATGTCTAAAAACCGACACATGAGCCACATGCTCAGGCCCCTATGCCTAAAAAACACATGATCAAAATGGCTGAGGATTTAATTACCTTAATTAGGGGTTCCCAAACCCCCCCCCCCCAAGAGGCCTAGGCAAGGCACTGACTATGACTCTTCAGATCAGGTTTCCATTTCTTCTGATTCCTCTTCTGATCAGGAATTTTCTATTCCTCCCTATGAGGATTCTGATACAGAGGAATCCATCCCATCTGCATCTCCTCCTGAGGATTACTCTTTCGGAGAGATTTTGCATACTTTAAGGGAATATTTTCACTGGGAGAGTTAGGACTTCTCTGAATCAAAAAAGAGGCTTAGGGATTTCCTTTTTCTCCCTCAGCATAGGTCTTTGGCAATACCTCCTGTATTAGACATTGTTGATGATGTGTTCTCGGAATCAAGCATGGCTCCTGATTCCCTGCCTCCGGCTCCTAGTAAGCCAGACAGATATTACAGGGTTCCTGACTCCCACAAATTTCTTTTCAAAAATCCAGCTGCTGATCCTGAGACTATCTCTCAGGGTCCCAAGGGTGTAAAGGCTTCTACAGCCAAAAATCCTACCCCTTCTGATAGAGATTCCAGGGGGCTGGATAGATGGAGTAAGAAGGTTTATATGTCTGCAACCTTGTCAATCGGGGCTTTAAACTGCCAGTTTCATATGCTTAAATATCAACAGCATGTTATGGGCTTTCTGAAACAGAAAGTGATGCTGATTTCTGATTGTGTGGAAAATAGAGTTACAGGATTTATTGCATTCAGCAGAACAGGTTTGAAAGCATACTTTGCAATGTGGTTTTGATTCCTTGGAGGCCTCTTGTAGGGCTGCCATTACTGGATCTGTAATTAGAAGGCATGCCTGGCTCAAGGAGCAAAATCTGCCTGATCATGTTAAAGCTAAATTGTTGGATGCCCCTTTGCAGCATGATACTCTGTTTGGTAATAAGGCAGAAGAGGTTTTAAAGAAAATGGAAGACAGAGCTAAATCTATGCAAACTGTAAAAGATTTCTTGCAAGTGCAGCCACCCAGGATCAGTAGGCACTGGCCTACTAAAAATTGGTCCTTTATTGTGTCCAACAGAGCCAATCAGGGCATATCCAGGTGCTCAAAATATTCCAGATATCAATCACAGGGTTGTTACAGGTCAAAGCAATGGGCTGCCTCCACCTCCAAATCTGGAGGAAACAAAGCACAACCTTACAGTAAGAAGTCTCAATGACTTTCCTGTACCATCACCAAGCACTTATCTTTTGGCAGCCCCCTTGGGAGGGGGGGAACTAGCACTTCATGCTCAAAATTGGCAGTTAATTGCCCAGGACAAGTGGGTATTAAACATAGTATCCCAGGGGTACAGATTTCATTTCCATACTTTGCCAATTCCAAATGGATGGCCGGATCTGCCACAAAATCAGTGGGCAAAGGCCCAGAAACAAGTCATGTCCCTCATGGATATGGGGGCTATTCAACCAGTATCAGAAAAGGAAAAAGGACAAGGTTTTTATTCAAGACTTTTCCTGATACCCAGAAAAGACAATTCATGGTGCCCAATACTGGACTTATCGATTCTGAACACATTCCTGAACATTCCAAAATTCAAAAGGATGACTTTACAACAGCTACTGCCTATGCTAGGCAAGAATGCATGGTTAGTAACTCTAGACCTAAGAGGCATACCTGCATATCCCAATAAGGGAATCATGCAGAAGATACCTCTGCTTCAAAGCAGGTTTTTTGCAGTACCAATTCTCTGTACTGCCCTTTGGCTTATCTACTGCATCCAGGGTCTTTACAAAGTGCCTGGCACCAGTAATTGTATTCTGCAAAGAAGCATTCAAATTTATCCTTATCTGAGCGATGGTCTCATTCAAGCAGAAGACAAGGACACTCTTCTTCAACATGGCGTTTGTAAAAAGGCTTCTAGTATGCCTAGGGTACACCATAAATGAAAATAAATTACAACTGGTACCCTCTCAAATAATTACATTCTTGGGTGCAAGTTTGAATACAACTGCCCAGACGGCTTACCTCACGCCAGACAAAGGCAACTGACAACATACTTCAAACAAATGGCAACAAGAACCCAGTTATCTGCAAGACAAATTCTGCAGGCTTTGGGATTCATGGCATCCTGCATTCTACTAATTCCATATGAGGAAACTTCAATGGTACCTAAAAAGTTTATGGAGTGAACATTATCACAGCCTAGAAACAATGATTCCTCTCATTCCCTACCTACAACAGGAGTTTCTTTGGTGGGCAGAGACATGCCACCAAAACAAGGGACTGTTATTCACTCTACCCCCTGCCACCCAAACCCTAACTACAGACGCATCACCTATGCTTGGGGGGGGCCCACCTGGCAGGGAGATTCATTCAGGGCAAATGGAGCCCAAACCAAATGCATCTGCATATCAACCAGAAAGAAATCTAGCTGTTCAGAATGTTCTTGACAGCATTCAAGGACTTACTTCATTCAGGACAACTACTGATAAAGACAGACAACACCACAGATGTCCATCGTGTTACCCTGCTGCAGTCATCACACTTGGGTTATCCTGTCATCAGGCGGTCCCACAGTCGGCCGGAATTCCAAAGTCTTGGTCCAGCGTCGGTTGCTGTCGCTTCTTCTCTGATGTCAGTGCACCAGGGGTATATATATAATGCATCCGACGCCATCATCTTCAGTTTTTCTTGCCGCGCGGTGCCCGAAGCAGAAGCAGTTCACAAGTGCCGGTAGACCTACTCCTGAGATTTTCGAACTCTAATTTCAGACTGAAGTCTTCAATAAAGTTAAGTGCCCCGTTAGGGAAACTTTTCTTGCCTCAGACCGATGTCAGAAAAAGTTAACAGTTGTATTTCTTGTGGGAAGCAAATACCTCATAAGGATTTTCATTCTTACTGCATACCTTGCCTAGGCCCAGACCACGACGTCACTAGTTGTTATTTTTGTGCTAGGTTTAATAAGCATACTATAAAAAGACGCTTTGATTTCGCATGACACTACTTTGGTAGAAAATGTAACTACACTATGCCGTCGGAGCAACCGACTACCGCCGTGCACAAAAAACAAGGATAAGGACAGGCAGCCTAGACACAAGCCAGACTCTGAGGCCTCGGCTGGTCTGGTCTTCAGTGAGGCTCCGACGCAGCCCCTGACTACCGCAGATCTGGAACCAGAGACCGCTTCGGAACTTTTGGCGGAAAGTACCAGGCTGACGCAGCCATTTTATTCAGCCCCTACCGACGACACTGCTGAAAAAGATGGTGCTGCAGAAACACCTTCGGTTTCTGAAGGCATCTTCAGACCGACGACGCTCACCATTAAAACGTATCCTAAGACGAAGACTCATATTAAACCTAAAAAGACTGCACTTCAGTCCCCTGTTCAAGGCCCCATGCCTAAGAAACAGATGCTCAAAATGGCTGAAGATTTGATCTCTTTAATCAGGGGTTCCCAACCCCCTCCTGACAAAAGGCCTAGACAAGAGGAAGATTATGCATCCTCGGAACAAGTGTCCATTTCCTCAGTCTCCTCAGAGGACCAAGATTACTCCTTCTCCCCTTATGAAGATTCTGATGCTGAGGATTGCATTCCCTCAGTTTCTCCCCCTGAAGACTACTCCTTTGGGGAAACTTTACACACTATGAGGGAACATTTTCACTAGGAAGGTCAGGACTACTCTGACTCAAAGAAAAGGCTCAGAGAGTTTCTTTTACTCCCCCAGCACAGACCACTTGCCATCCCCCCAGTTTTAGACATTGTGGATGATGTTTACTTAGAATCCAGTTTGAACCCAGACTCTCTGCCTCCTGCTCCGGCCAAACCTGACAGATACTATAGAGTGCCTGATTCCGACAAATTTCTTTACAAAAGTTCTGTTGCTGATCCAGAGAATATCTCCCAGGGTCCCAAAGGGGCTAAGGCATCTATAGCTAAAAATCCTGTACCCTCTGAAAGGGACTCCAGAGCACTAGACAGGTGGGGGAAAAAGGTTTACACCTCAGCCACTCTAGCTATGAGGGCACTAAATTGCCAGTTTCACATGCTAAAATATCAGCAATTTCTAATGTCTCAGTTAAAACAAAAAATGAGCACACTCCGTCAACAGTCTGAATTGAAAGAAATGCAGGATCTGTTGCATGCAACTGAACAGGTGGGCAAATATACTTTACAATGTGGGTTTGATTCTTTGGAGGCTTCCTGCAGAGCAGCTGTCACTGGGTCTGTTATGCACAGGCATGCTTGGTTAAAGGAACAAACTCTGCCTGATCATGTTAAAGCAAAGCTTCTAGATGCTCCCTTACAGCAGGATGTTCTTTTTGGAGTTAAAGCAGAAGGTGTCTTAAAGAAAATGGAGGATAAGGCAAAATCTATGCAGACAGTCAAAGATTTCCTACAGGTACAGCCCCATCGCTTCAGCAGAAATTGGCCAACAAAAAATTGGTCCTTTCCAGCTACTGACAGGCCACAGAGAGGTAAATACAGACCTCCAAGAGGCAGAGGACAACCACAAGCCCAGTACAAACCTCGACAATGGGGCACTGCAGCACAAAAGGGAGGAGAAGACAGGTCCCAAACTACCAGAAGGCAAACTCAATGACTTGCACCTCATCTGGCCAAGCAACACTCTCTTGGGCAGCCCCCTTGGGAGAAAAACTCGCACTTTTTTCAGACAACTGGCACATTGTCACAAAGGACAAATGGGTCCTAGACATAATTTCATGAGGATACAGATTCCATTTTCACACCTTGCCAATGAAAAGAGGAATGCCAAACTTGCCACAAAATCAATGGGCAGAGGCACAAAGACAAATTACAGCTCTCATGGACATGAGAGCCATTCAGCTGGTACCTACTGGAGAGCAAGGCCAAGGATTTTACTCAAGACTCTTTCTAGTTCCCAGAAAGGACAATGCCTGGAGACCAATTCTGGACCTTTCAATTCTACACACCTTCTTACAGGAACCCAAATTCAAGATGCTAACACTACAGCAGCTTCTTCCCATGTTGGGCAAGAAAGCATGGCTAGTAACGTTGGACCTCAAGGAGGCATACCTGCATGTCCCTATCAGACAAAGTTGCAGAAGATACCTCCGTTTCATTGCAGGTTCAACCCATTACCAATTCTCTGCACTGCCCTTTGGCTTATCTACTGCTCCCAGGGTCTTCACAAAATGCCTGGCACCAATAATTGCATACTGCAGACAAAGAGGAATTGAAATATACCCATACCTGGACGACTGCCTCATCCAAGCAGAAAGCAAGGACATCCTCTTACAACATCTGGCTTTTGTAAAACATCTTCTAAGTTGCCTGGGGTACACAGTAAATGAAAAGAAATCAAAACTAGTACCCTCACAAAATATGACATTCCTGGGTGCCAGCTTGAATACAACGGCCCAGAAGGCTTACCTGATGCCAGACAAACAACTACAACTGACACAATATTTCAAAACAATGGCAGCAAAGACCCAACTACCTGCAAGAAAAATTCTGCAGGCCTTGGGCTTCATGACATCTTCCATACTACTAATACTATTTGCAAAGCTGCATATGAGGAAGTTACAGTGGTACCTAAAAAGCGTATGGTGTCAACACAGCCACAGCTTGGACACAATGATATCTCTCATTCCCTGCCTACAACAGGAGTTTCTGTGGTGGTCACTGGCATGTCACCTCAACAAGGGTCAGCCTTTCACCTTGCCCCCAGCCAGGCAAACTATGACAACAGATGCATCGGACTACGCCTGGGGGGCACACATGGCAGGACAGTGCATTGAAGGTGTATGGTCTGCAGATCAAAGGAATCTGCACATCAATCAAAAAGAGATGCTAGCTGTACAGAATGCTCTGACAGCCTTCAAGAATCTGTTACATCCAGGACAACTTACGTTAAGAACGGACAACACCACAGTAATGTGGTACATAAGGAAACAAGGGGGTACACACTCCTACCCTCTATGCAGGCAAGCAATGACCTTGTGGAACACAGCTCTGGCTTACCAAGTTCACTTACAAGCTCAATTCCTGCCAGGACAAAAGAACACATTGGCAGACGACCTCAGCAGAAACATCATGGATCCCCACGAGTGGAAACTGGATCCACAAGTATTTGCAATGATAACTCAAAAATGGGGCCTTCCAGACATAGACCTGTTTGCCAGTCCTCAAAACTATCAACTAACAAAATTTTGTACAAGGACACTTCACCATCAAGCTTGGAAAGTGGACGCACTCTCATTCATTTGGAAAAACCTGACAATGCCTTCCCTCCATTGCCTCTCCTCACAAAGGTGCTTCTGAAAGTCAGAAAGGAGAGACCACGACTGATGCTCATAGCCCCAGACTGGCCACGCCAGCACTGGTACCCACTATTGAGGAATATGGCCCAGAGCCCACCTTGGATTTTACCACAAATTTGCTTACACAGCAAAACAATCAGATTCTTCACAGCCAGTCAAAAACCTTAAATCTGGCTGCATGGAAAATCACCTAAACATCTCTTCTTTCCCAGGCACTTATGGATGTTATTCTGGAAGCTAGGAGGCCCAGCACCAGGAAGGCCTATGCGGACAAATGGAAAAGGTTTTGTGTGTGGAACCAAACTAAAGGCCAAAACACACTTCAGCCTCACCTGCCTCAGATTCTACAGTATTTAACTGAGATGTTGCACAAAGGACTTTCTTTTTCTTCCATTAAAATCCATGCATCAGCTATTTCAGCCCACTACAACACAGAACCACCCTTATTTTCGCATCCACTTCTAAGGCAGTTCCTCAGAGGGGCAAAAAACATTAGGCCCTCCAGGAGAGCACCTACACCAACATGGGACCTCAATTTTGTTCTGGAAAAACGCTACCTCCCTTTGAACCAGCTTTCTCTGCAGATCTACAGTTCCTATCATGGAAGACTGCCCTGCTGCTAGCAATAACTTCAGCTAGAAGAATCTCAGAGCTGCAGGCACTAATGGCAGTGGAACCTTTCCTCATTTTCCATCAAGACAGAGTTTCTCTACGTATTAATCCTTCCTTCATGCCTAAGGTGGTTTCCAGTGTGTCTTTAAATCAAACCATTCACTTACCCACCTTCTTCCCAAACCCACAGAACAAAGGAGAAAGACTCCTGCATTCCTTGGACATTCACAGGCAACTTCGCTACTACTTGGATAAATCTAAGGCTTTCAGAAAATCTGACCAGCTCTTTGTATCCTATGCTACAGCTTCACAAGGGAAGGCTATATCAAAGCAAACCATTTCCAAATGGATAGGACATTGTATTCGTTTTTGCTATACCCATTATGGAAAACCAGTTCCTGCTACCATTAGGCCCCACTCTACCAGGGCAACAGCTACATCTACAGCCTTCCTCAGGGGGGTACCAACCGAGGAGATTTTGGAAGCTGCAACTTGGAGTTCAGTACACACTTTTACCAAACACTATCACTTACCACTTTACTCTAAGACTAGGGCTGGCTTCGCCACTGCAGTTCTGCAGGGCCTTCTAGCCTCCTCTAACCCTCTATAACTCCTCCACCCATCCATAGCTTTGGGATTCTACCCAAGTGTGATGACTGCAGCAGGGTAACACGATGAACATAGTACAGTTTTGTACCTACCATAAATGTAGATGTTCGAGTGTACACCCTGCTGCAGTCCAAGTTACCCTCCCTCCATCCCCTCTGATCTAACTGGCTAAATCTATACAATACCTTCCTGATGTATTTGCTTATAGCTGGAGGGATTTTGTGTTTGTGCAAAAAATTACTTTATTTGGTACTAATTACTGACCACCTTTTTGGGGACACCTGACATCTGGGGCAAGAAAAACTGAAGAAGATGGCGTTGGATGCATTATATATACTCCTGGCACACTGACGTCAGGGAAGAAGTGACAGCAACCGACGCTGGACCAAGACTTTGGAATTCCGGCCAACTGCGGGACCGCCTGAAGACAGGATAACCCAAGTGTGATGACTACAGCAGGGTGTACACTCGAACATCTACATTTATGGTAGGTACAAAACTGTACTTTATGTGGTACATAAATAAGCAGGGGGGTACACATTCCTACCCCCTTTGCAGACTAGCCATGGCCTTGTGGAACGCAGCCTTGACTTACCAAATATATCTCCAAGCTTAGTTCCTGCCAGGAAAGCAAAATACTCTGGCAGATGACCTAAGCAGAAATCTTATGGGCCCGCATGAATGGAAACTGGATCCACAAATCTTCAGCATCTTAACACAGAAATGGGGGAGCCCAGACATAGATCCATTCGCCTCTCCCCAAAATTATCAGTTGGATAAATTCTGCACAAGAGCTTATCACAAAAAAGCATGGAAAGTAGATGCTCTATCCTTCAGCTGGAAAAATCTATCAGTCTGTGCCTTTCCCCCTCTGCCTCTTCTCTCCAAAGTCTTACTAAAAGTCAGACAGGAAAAAACAAAAAATGATCCTAATTGCACTGGACTGGCCTTGTCAGCACTGGTACCCGCTTCTAAGGAACATGTCGCATCTTCCTCCATGGTACTTGCCTCAAATACCTCTTCTACTGTTTCAGCAGAACTATCAAATTCTGCACACTCAGCTCCAAACTCTGAATCTTGCAGCATAGCTAATCAACTATTCAAACCACTCCTGTCAGTAAATCTGTGATGGATGTTATTTTGGAAGACAGAAGGCCTAGTACTAGAAAATCTTATGCTGATAAATGGAAGAGATTTTGGAACCAAGCACAAGGAATAGACACAGCAAAGCCCAATATTCCTCAGATTTTACAATATTTAACTGAGATGCTTGACAAGGGCCTACCTTTTTTTTTCAATAAAAATCCATGCCTCTGCCATCTCGGCTTATTACAACACAGAGCCTCCCCTCTTTTCTCGTCCACTGCTTAAACAGTATCTTAGAGGAGCCAAAAAGCCTCCCAGAAGAGCACCAACTCCTGCTTGAGACCTCAATATTGTACTGGAAAAACTCACCCTGCCTCCTTTTGAACCAGCAGCTACTATGGATATAAAATTTCTATCTTGGAAAACAGCTTTTCTTTTGGCAGTCACTTCAGCAAGAAGGGTTTCAGAACTACAGGCTCTCATGGAAGTGGAGCCTTTCATTATATTTTACCCAGACAGGGTGTCCCTCAGGACCAATCCTTCTTTTATGCCTAAGGTGGTATCTAGTGTGGCTCTTAACCAGACCATTCACCTGCCAACATTTTACCCAAATCCATAGAACAAGGGGTAGCGGATTCTGCATTCATTGGATGTACACAGACAACTAAGATTCTCCTTAAACAGGACCAAATCTCTAAGAAAGTCTGAGCAACTACTGGTAGCATTTGCTGCAGGATTAGAGGGGAAGGCTATATCAAAGCAGACTATTTCTAAATGGATAAGCCACTGCATCCGATGTTCATCGTGCATACAGCTGCAGTCATAACAGATGGGTTCTCCTGCCATCAGGCGGGTCCTCGGTCGGCCGAATTCCAAAGTCTAGGTCCGGCGTTTGATGTCGTTGCCTGTTCCCTGACGTCAGTGTGACGGGTATAAAAGAACCAGCCAACGCCATTTTCTTCAGTCTTTCTTGTTGCGCGGTGCCCGAAGCAGAAGCAGTTCGCAAGTGCCGGTCGGCCAGCTCCTGAGATTATGAATATTCTTCAACTGAAGTCTTCTTAAAAGCTTAGTACCCCGTTGGGGAAACTTTTCTTGCCTCAGACGGATGTCAGACAAAGTTAATAATTGCATTTCATGTGGGAAGCAAATACCGCAGAAGTATTTTCATTCCCTCTGCATCCCTTGCTTAGGCCCAGACCACGACGTCTTGGCCTGTCGTTTTTGTGTTACATTCAACAGACGCACTATTAAGCGTCAGGCGGAGTTCGCCCAACACTATTTTGGCAAAAAATTTAATTACATTATGTCGTCGGATACTCCGACTCCAGTTTTGAGTAAAAGACGCAAAGATAAGGACCGACATATGAGGTCTGCGACTTCTACCGACACCACGCCAAAGCCGACTACAGGTGGTCCGGTTCTCAGCGAGGCGCCTAGGCAGCCCCTGACTACCGATGACACTTCATTGGAGGTGTCTTCTGTGCCTGAGGTTGCAGGCTCTTCGGCCCACACCCCGACTACAGATACCGAAGCCACTCATGGCAGTGAAACTCAGAGTTTAGACAGGCCTGCCACCTCTCAGGGTGTCTTCAGGCCTTCCTCTTCTTTTTCCATCAAGGCTTTCACTAAGTCTAAAGCAGCCATGCATACTAAAAGACAAGCTCCATAGGGCCCCTCTCAAGGCCCCATGCCTAAAAAGCAGATGCTCAAAATGGCTGAGGATTTGATTACTCTTATCAGGGGTTCTCAACCCCCCCCCCCTGGACAAAAGGCCTAGAGTGGAGGAAGAATCCCCTTCCTTGGACCAGGCCTCCATTATTTCAGAACATTCTGAAGACCAGGAACATTCATACTCCCCTTTTGAAGACTCTGATGCAGAGGAGTCCATTCCCTCTGTCTCCCCCCCTGAGGATTACTCTCTTGGGGAAACCTTACATACCTTGAGGGAACACTTCCACTGGGAAGGCCAAGAGTACTCAGATTCCAAGAAAAGGTTTAGGGATTTCCTCTTGCTCCCTCAGCACAGGCCTCTGGCTATACCTCCTGTCTTAGACATACTAGATGATGTGTATTCGGAGGCCTGCCTTAACCCAGATTCTTTACCTCCAGCTCCAGTCAAGCCTGACAGGTATTACCAGGTTCCTGATTCACACCAATTCCTATACAAAAGCCATGCGGCTGACCCAGAAACTATTTCACAGGGTCCCAAGGGAATTAAGGCCTCCACTGCTAAAAATCCATTACCTTCAGAGAGAGATTCCAGAGCTTTAGAAAGGTGGGGGAAAAAGGTATCCACCTCGGCCACCTTAACCATGAGGGCATTAAACTGTCAGTTCCATATGTTAAAGTACCAACAGTTTCTGTTATCACAGTTGAAAAGCAAAATGTCACAACCTGAACAACCAGACTTGAAGGAGTTGCAGGATTTGTTACATAGTGCAGAACAAGTGGGTAAACATACATTGCAATGTGGTTTTGATGCTTTAGAGGCCTCATGTAGAGCTGCTGTTACAGGATCAGTCATACGTAGACATGCTTGGCTCAAAGAGCAAAGCTTACCAGATCATGTCAAAGCTAAATTACTAGATGCACCCCTGCAAAAAGATGTATTGTTTGGTGTTAAAGCTGAGGAGGTATTAAAGAAAATGGAGGAAAAGGCAAAATCAATGCAAACAGTGAAAGATTTCCTACAGGTACAACCTCCACGATTCAGTAGAAATTGGCCTTCAAAAAATTGGTCCTTTCCAGCCAAGGACAGAACCCAAAGAGGTAGATACAGGCACCTGAGGGGTATAGGGCAATCTCAAGGATAGTTTAGAGGCAGACAATGGCAAGCACCTACACAAAGAGGTGGTGAGGATAGTTCACAGCCATTCAGAAAGCAGAACCAATGACTTTCCCCTTTGCATGCCAAGCAAGGCTCAAATGGCAGCACCTTTAGGCGGAAAACTGGCATTATTTTCGAAAAATTGGCATATTGTCACAAAAGACAAATGGATCCTGGACATTATAGACAGAGGCTACAGATTCCACTTTCACACCCTTCCAAAAATGAGAGGCATGCCAAACCTGCCACACAATCAAAGGGCAGAGGCACAAAAACAAATTTCAGATCTCATAGACATGAAAGCTATTCAAGGGGTACCTGCACAAGAACAGGGTCAAGGTTTTTATTCCAGACTATTCCTGGTACCAAGGAAGGGCAAAGATTGGAGAACTGTTTTGGACCTATCCATCCTAAACACATTTTTACTCGTGCCAAAATTCAAGATGCTCACATTACAGCAGCTTCTTCCCATGCTGGGCAAGGAGTCTTGGCTGGTAACATTGGACCTCAAGGAGGCATACCTGCATGTCCCAATCAGACAAGATTGCAGAAGATACCTCAGATTTCTTGCAGGTTCAACACATTATCAATTCTCTGCATTGCCCTTTGGCTTATCTACTGCGCCCAGAGTGTTCACGAAATGCCTGGCATCAGTAATTGCCTACTTCAAACTTCAAGGGATACAAATATACCCATATTTGGATGACTGCCTGATCCAAGTGGACAGCAAACACTTCTGAAACATCTGGCATTTGTAATGTTGAATTCTCTGGGATACACAGTCAACAAAAGGAAATCAAGGCTAATTCCCTCTCAAACAATAATTTTCCTGGGTGCCAGCTTGGACACCCAGATGGTCTGGCTCACGCTAGAGAAACAAGGGCAACTAACTCAATACTTCAGAAAACTGGCAACTTTCACCAGGCTGACTGCAAGGAAAATCCTGCAGGCTCTGGGATTCATGGCATCTTGCATCCTACTAATCCCATGTGCAAAGCTGCATATGAGGAAACTTCAATGGTACCTAAAAAACCTATGGTCTCAACACAGCCACAGTTTGGAAACAATAATACCACTGATTCCACGTCTTCAAAAGGAATTTCTGTGGTGGGCTCAAGCATGCCAAAGAAACACAGGTCTCCCATTCTGCAAGCTTCAAGCAAATCAAGTCATCACAACAGACACCTCAGACTACTCCTGGGGGGCGCACATGACAGATCGGTGCATTCAGGGCAAATGGTCCCAAAAAGAAAAGCACCTACACATCAATCAAAAGGAAATGCTAGCAGTAATAAATGCTATTATAGCTTTCAAAGACCTACTGCATCCAGGCCAGCTATTGATAAGGACAGACAACACCACAGTAATGTGGTACATAAACAAACAGGGAGGAACCCATTCATACCCCCTATGCAGGCTAGCCATGTCTCTTTGGAACATGGCTCTGGAATTACAAATCGAACTTCAAGCACAGTTCCTGCCAGGTAAGGAAAACACACTGGCAGACAACCTAAGCAGAAATATGACAGATCCACACAAATGGAAGTTGCATCCTCAAGTTTTTACAAAGATAATTCAAGCATGGGGAAGGCCAGACATAGATCTCTTTGCCTCTCACAGAAATCATCAATTGGCAAAATTCTGCTCGAGGACCTTTCATCCACAGGCCTGGAAAGTGGACGCACTCTCTTTCAGTTGGACAACAATGACAGTTTATGCCTTTCCACCTCTTCCTCTGCTGCCCAAAGTTCTACAAACCAGAGCAGACAGACCAAAGATGATTCTCATTGCTCCAGACTGGCCAAGACAACACTGGTACCCACTCCTGAGGAGCCTGACGCATTCCCCACCATGGATCCTGCCTCTAATGCCTCTTCTACTGACTCAGCACAACTTCAAAACTCTTCACAGTCAGCTGAAAACATTCAATCTAGCCGCATGGAAGATTCCTTAAAATCACAACAGACCCTACTCTCCAAGGAGGTGCAGGATGTCATTTTGGAGGCCAGAAGACCTTCTACAAGAAAAGCCTACTCCGCAAAATGGAAACAGTTTTGTGCCTGGAATGAGAAAAAGGGCCAGAATCCTGGAATACTGAATTTACCTCAAATATTACAGTACCTAGCTGAGATGCTAAGCAGTGGACTTTCATTCTCCTCCATCAAAATCCATGCCTCTGCCATTTCTGCAGAATACAACACTGATCCTCCTTTATTCTCTCATCCCCTCTTGAGACAGTTCTTCAGAGGGGCTAAGAATATAAAACCCCCAAGGAAACAACCAGTACCTGCTTGGGACCTCAATTTAATTCTAGAAAAACTGACCTTGCCTCCTTTTGAACCAGCTTCTTAAACAGAACTGCAATATTTGTCCTGGAAAACAGCCTTCCTGCTGGCTATCACCTCAGCTCGCAGGGTTTCGGAACTACAAGCCCTCATGGCTGTGCAACCTTTCATCATTTTCCATCAGGACAGAGTTTCCTTATGAACCAATCCTTCCTTTATGCCAAAGGTAGTATCCAGGGTAGCCTTGAATCAGGCTATCCACTTACCTACCTTCTACCCTAATCCTCAAAACAAAGGGGAGAGACTACTACATTCCTTGGACATTCACAGACAGCTACGTTACTATTTGGACAGAACAAAGCCTTTCAGAAAATCAGAGCAACTCTTTGTGTCCTATGCTACAGGAGCTCAAGGGAAGCCTATTTCCAAACAGACAATCTCAAAATGGATAGCCCACTGCATACGCTTTTGTTACTCTTTTCATGGTAAAACTGTACCTGCAGGCATCAGATCTCACTCCACAAGGGCCACAGCCACCTCTGCAGCTTTCCTCCGGGGGGGTTCCTACCAAAGATATTTTGGTAGCTGCCACTTGGAGTTCTGTACATACTTTCTCCAAGCACTATCACCTACCATTATACTCTAAATCTAGAGCAGGCTTTGCCACTGCAGTCTTGCAGGGCATCCTGGCTCCTCCTAGTTCCACCTAGTGCCTACCACCCCTTTTTTAGCTTTGGGATTCTACCCATCTGTTATGACTGCAGCTGTATGCACGATGAACATAGTACAGTTTTGTACCTACCATAAATGTAGATGTTCGAGTGCTAATACAGCTGCAGTCCAGGTTTCCCTCCCTCCTTCCCCTCTTGGGACAGTTAGGCTAACACCTCCTCATACAACCTGATGGGGTATTCTTTTATGGTGTATTTTCTTGCAACTACTGTTTTTTGATTATTTTGCATTGCATTATTACATAAATTTATGTATTGCCTTCCTTCTGGGGGCACCTGACATCTGGGGCAAGAAAAACTGAAGAAAATGGCGTCGGCTGGTTCTTTTATACCCCTGTCGCACTGACGTCAGGGAAGAGGCGACGACATCTGACGCTGGACCTAGACTTTGGAATTTGGCCGACCGAGGACTCGCCTGATGGCAGGAGAACCCATTTGTTATGACTGCAGCTGTATTAGCACTCGAACATCTACATTTATGGTAGGTACAAAACTGTACTTTTTTGCTATTTGCACCATGGTAAACCTGTGCCCAAGGGGATCAGATCACATTCCACCAGGGCTGCCTCTACTTCAGCTGCTTTTCTCAGATGGGTCCCAACCAAAGATATTGTAGTGGCTGCTACTTGAAGCTCTGTTCATACCTGTATAAAGCATTATCATTTACCTCTCTTCTCCAAATCCAGGGCAGGCTTTTCCACTGCAGTCCTGCAGGGCCTTATAGCTGCTCCTAATGCTGTTTAGTTCCATCCTCAGCTTTGGAATTCTACCCAAATGTAATGACTGCAACAGTGAAACACGAAGAACATAGTACAGTTGTGTACACTTACCATAAATGTAGATGTTTGAGTGTATTCACTGTTGCAGTCTGGGTTACCCACCCGGCATCCCCCATTCTATACCTTTCTTTCCTTCACTATACTCAAAAGCCTTAGTGGTGTATTTGCTTTTAGCTGAAGGTAAAGTTTATGTTTCTAAAAATGCATTTATATATTTACTGTTTATATATATTTTTTTTTGCTCCCCATTTGGGGGGCACCTGACATCTGGGGCAAGAAAAACTGAATAAAATGGCATCGGCTGCATGTTTTATACACCTGATGACCTGACGTCATGGAAGAAGAGACAGCAACTGACGCAGGACCCAAGACTTTGTTATTCAGGCCGACTGAGGGCAACCTGCCAGCAGATTACCGCAAATGTAATGACTGCAGCAGTCTAACATCTACATTTATGGTAAGTGTACACAACTGTACTATCAGAGCTATTCAACCTATCCCAAAAGAGGAATGGGGCAAGGTTTTTACTCAAAAGACTTTTTCTGGTACCCAGAAAAGACAATTCCTGGTGTCCTGGACCTGTCTATCATAAGCACCTTTTTGTTAATTCCAAAATTCAAAATGCTAACTCTTCATCAGCTGCCTCCCATGCTAGGCAAAGATGCCTGGTTGGCAACACTGGATTTAAAGGAAGCCTACCTGCACATCCCAATAAGGGAATTGTGCATAAAATACCTACACTTCAGACAGGTTACATGCACTATCAGTTCTCTGCACTGCCCTTTGGCTTAACTGCTGCACCCAGTGCCTAGCTCCAGTCATTGCATACTGTAGGCAAAGAAACATTCAAATATGTCCATACCTGGATGATTGTCTAATTCAGGCAGAAAGCCTAGATATACTATTAAATCATTTGGCATTTGTAAAGAAATTACTAACTTCTCTGGGGTACACCATAAACTAAAAGAAATCACATCTAGTACCCTGCCAACAAATTGTATTCCTGGGAGCAAGCTTGAATACAACTTCCCAGATGGCCTACCTCATGCCAGTGAAACAAGTTTATTTGACAGCCTACTTCAAACTACTGGCCACAAAGACCCAGCTATCTGCAAGGAAAATACTACAAGCCCTGGGGTTCATGACCTCTTGCATTCTACTAATTCCTTATGCAAGACTGCATATGAGGAAACTACAATGGTATCAACACTCTCAGGACCTGGAATCAATGATTCCTATCATCCCTTGTCTACAGACAGAGTTCTTTGGTGGGCAGAGGCCTGCTACCACAACAAGGGACTGCCATTCACTCTACCCCCTGCCGCCAAAACCCTAACAACAGATACATCAGACTATGCATGGGCGGGCTCACTTGGCAGGGAAGTGCATTCAGGGAAAATGGAACCCGAGTCAAATGCACCTGCATATCAATCAAAAAGAAATGTTAGCTGTGCAGAATGCTCTGACAGCCTTCAAGGACCACATTCTTCCAGGACAATTATTGGTAAAGATGGACAACACCACTGTTATGTGGTACATAGACAAGCAAGGGGGAACCCACTCATACCCTCTCTGCAGACTAGCCATAGCTCTGTGGAACACAGCCTTGAGCTACCAAGTGCATCTACAAGCTCAATTCCTGCCAGGCAAGCTCAATACACTGGCAGATGACCTAAGCAGAAATCTTATGGACCCACACGAGTGAAAACTGGAACCAAATATATTCAACATGTTGAGAAACAAATGGGGGAGCCCAGAGATAGACCTGTTTGCCTCCCCTCGGAACTACCAATTGGACAAATTCTGCACAAGGACTCCCTACAGACAAGCTTGGAAAGTTGATGCCCTGTCCTTCACCTGGAAAAAAACAGTTTATGCCTTTCCTCCTCTGCCTCTCCTCTCCTCTCCAAAGTTCTACTAAAGATAAAACTGGACAAACCAAGGACAATTCTCATTGCACCAGACTGGCAATGCCAACACTGGTACCCCTTCTTGCACAGTGTGTCACTGCTGGAACCATGGCACCTGCCTCAGACCCCTTCCCTGCTCTTCCAGCAGGAGGGCCAGATTCTGCACCCCCAGCTCCAAACCCTGAACCTTGCAGCTTGGCTAATTACCTGAGCTCTCGGTTACTATCCCTCAGTAAGCAAGTGAAGGATGTCATTCTGGAGGCAAGGAGGCCTAGTATTAGAAAATCCCATGCTGAAAAGTGGAAAAGATTCTGTTCCTGGAGCGAAACTCATGTAATGGGCACAACTGTGCCCAATTTACCACACATTCTTCAATACTTAACTGAGATGTTTCACAAGGGCCTCTCCTTTTCTTCCATTACAATTCATGCCTCTGCCATTTCAGCACATTATAATACAGAGCTTCCCCTCTTCTCTCATCCACTGTTGAAGCAATTCCTCAGAGGGGCCAAAAACTTAAGACCACACAGGAGAATCCCTACTCCAGCCTGGGACCTTAACTTTGTATTGGAAAAGCTCACTCTACTTCCCTTTGAGCCAGCTGCAAATGCAGAGTTGAAATTCCTTTCTTGGAAAACAGCCTTCCTTATAGCCATCATTTCAGCAAGAAGGGTGTCTGAATTACAGGCCCTCATGGCAGTGGAGCCATTCATCATCTTTCATGCAGACAGGGTGTCCCTCAGGACCAATCCTTTCTTTATGCCCAAGGTGGTATCCAGTGTGGCCCTTAATCAGTCCATCCATTTGCCAACCTTCTTTTCTAATCCACTGAACAAAGGGGAGCGAATACTGCACTCCTTGGACATGCACAGACAGCTTAGATTTTACTTGGACAAGACGAAGCCTCTTAGGAAATCTGAGCAACTCTTGGTGGCATTTGCTGCAGGGGCAGGCGGGAAGGCCCTTTCAAAGCAAACCATTTCTGAGTGGATAGGCCATTGCATTCATTTCTGCTATAAGCACCATGGAAAAACTACCCCACAGGGGATGAGACCACATTCCACCAGGGCTGCATCTACCTCTACAGCCTTTCTCAGAGGTGTCCCTACCAGGGACATCCTAGAAGCTGCTACCTGGAGTTCTGTACATACCTTCACCAGAAATTACCACTTGCCAATTGTTTCTAAATCCAGAGCTGGTTTTGCCACTGCAGTCCTGCAGGGCCTAATAGCTGGTCCTAATGCTCTCTAATTGCCTCCTCCCTTCCTCAGCTTTGGGATTCTACCCAAATGTGATGACTGCTACAGTGAAATACGAAGAACATAGTACAGTTGTGTACACTTACCATAAATGTAGATTAAGTGTATTCACTGTTGCAGTCCTGGTTACCCTCCCTCCAGCCCCCCTGTCTTCTATTGACTGTACCTCTCTTCTTGTTTATTATACTTAAAGCTTTCTGGTGTATTTGCTTTTTGTTGAAGGTGTAACCTTGTATAAAATTGCTTCCCATTTTGGGTCACCTGACATCTGGGGCAAGAAAAACTGATGTAATGGCGTCGGCTGCATGCTTTATACCCCTGACATCATGGAGCATGAGACAGCAATCGATGCAGGACCCAAGACTTTGATAATCAGGCCGACTGAGGGCTACCTGCAAGCAGATAACCCAAATGTAATGACTGCAACAGTGAATACACTTGAACATCTACATTTATGGTAAATGTACACAACTGTACTTTACATATCTGATGTCATTAGGATAGTACCATTGGGTAGGCTGCACACGCAGAAGATATGCTGGCAGCTTAAAAGCTTGTGGGAGCATAACATTTCTTCTTTAGAGAAAGTATCTACCGATTCCCCATCCATCAGAGGGAGTCCAAGTAATGGCTGCAGCAAGGGCATAACAACCTGGCGACTGTGTTTTAACTTTCCTGGCTACAAAAACCTGATCATGACTGCCTCCAAGTTTGCTTTGGTGTGTGGGGGGGTGCTCTTTCATGTAATTTAAAAGCTTAGGGCAACTGAAGTAAGCAGCTGTTGAAGCACACATATGTTTAGGAATTGTTGACATTGATCTGTGTTGTGTAGATTTTCAAGTCTTCGTGGTATCTGGGTGTCCAGAAAGAGGTAGCAAACAGTGTCAGTGTTATATAATGCACCAAAAAAAGGGCTTGTTCCTGACAGCTCTGCAGACTGGCTATGATGGCTTATGTTCTGGTTTCAGGGCAGTAGCTTCATTTGCAGGCCTCTTACAACCCTTCTGACCAAAACACCCTAGTAAGCCAATAAGTCTTCCTTTATTCAGCATGAGTGAAAACTGGACAGGCAGGCTTTTCAGAGACTAATTCATGGGGGAGGATTGAGTCCCAGAAGTGAACTTTGTTGCCTTTTAGAACAACTAACAACTCGAAAATTGTTCATCCGGTACCTATGTCGGGTGCCTGGGCAGTCGGCTTATTTTTGTTCATGTGTAGGCTTAGTCCATCTCTAGTCCCTTCCTTAAGTCACGGGTTCTGCCAGATGCTGAAGGTGAGTGCTTAATCCTGCTAGCTCCATTTTGGCCAGGACAGCACAGTTTCTCCCAACAAGCAGTTGAGCATGGGAGAGCCCATCAGGATACCAGCCCCTTGTTCTTTGCTGATGCAGCAGGTAGAAAAATGTTCATCTAGATCTCATAAGTTTGAAGTTGGCAACCACAAATAGGTTAAGTCCATTGTAGAACAGCTTCCCCTGTAAAATGGCCAGTATCCTTCAGGATGCTAGGAGACCCATTGTAAGGAAATCTTATCTTGCTGAACAGGAATAGATTTTTGTTTGTTGCTGTGATCATTGTGTTGTACCTATACCTGTCGGTGTATTTTGTTCTACTGCACTTCACAAGACATTTTGGTAAGAGACTGCCCTGCACCCGTATTACTGTTCGTCTGTCAGTGCAAACTCCCTTAGAGTTCATTCTTACAGTCAGGCAGTTTTTGCTAAGGGTTCTCTCCTTAAAATGACCAAGGATGCCACACCTGTCAGTTTGGGATATGAACTTTCAACTTGTCATAGAAAAGCTAACATTACTGCTTCCCTTTGAGTCCATCACTGCAGCACAACTGTTCCTATGTTGGAATACCCTGTTCTGGCTATGACTTCAATAAGGAGAATTTCAAGGCTAAAGGCCTGCATATTCAAGGAACCTTTTATAGTCTTCCACAATGATAGGATTAAACCATTCATCTGATGTTATCAAAGTAATCATCCATCACCATAGGGTCTAGGATCTGATCTGGCAACAATGTACAGATGGTCCAAGGCTCTAGCTCCTCCCTCTCCCATGATGCATTACTGCCCTCTAACCCCCAGATCTTGTTTGCCATGTATCCTGTGCACACACATTTTCTATTGCCTCTAGCTAGATAAGTGTTTTGTGTTTTCTTGTAACTTCAGGTCTAATTGTTTGTGTAGTTGTTAGGGTAGTTTAGCACTGTTCATTTTTATTGTAGAGTGTTACCTCCCTCCCTCCCATAGCTAGGTTTTTGTAGTAGTTAGTATGCATTGGGTTTTGGCACCCTTTTTTTCTTGTAGCTGTTAGGGCTAGTCTGTTTTAGTTTGTTAGTGTATTTTAGTTTAGTTTTTTTTTTTTTTTTTTTGATTATGGCTAATAAGCCTTCAGGTTTTAAGAAATGCTTCTCATGCATTTGGAAGATGCTTAATTCCGATGTGCACGAGGACTGCTTGTATTGTTTGGGCGCTTCACCCCTGGAGGTTGAATGTGACATCTGTGCTGCATGTAACCCTAGGGCCTTGGCGGAGCGCCACAAGAAACTTTTGTTAAAGGGTCTGGTTCATGGGGGACCCTTTGTTTCCCCCTCAAAGGTTCCGTCTTCATATCTGAAGAGGAAGGCCCTCTCCTTCCAGCCAGCTCCTTCTAAGGAACTGTGGCTGTTGGATTATGTCTCTGGATCCGATTCCAGCGCAGTCCATCTCAGATCCAAGGTCTTCGGAGCAGAGACCCATGGAGCTGTCTCTCGGACCTAGGGCCTGTGCGGATCAAAGGTCCTCAGATCCAACTAGTTTGTCAGATCCGTCCGCTGTGTCGGGTAGGCCTTCGGATTTGACAGGATCATGTGATCCGATTATAGTCTTGGAGGAGGTAATTGTCCATTCTACCTCCAGACAATGCAGTCAGCTCTGAGACATAGGAACAGTACCCAGGAACATCACAGTAGGTCAGGGAGATCTCCCTCTAAGTCTACCCCACTGTTCTTCCTCCTCTAGATCTTCGAGGAGTCTCTTACCCTTAGATATGGATGGGATGATGAGCTTCCTCAAGGCCCAAATAGAGATGGGACTCCTGGCTTCTCCTGCCCATCCAGCCAGAGGGGCTCGCTCCTCCCACTTTTGCATTCTCTTCCAAACAGAGTGGCTTTGGAATCTAGGGACTAGGACACCTGCAATCAGATTCCGGTGAGGCTGAGTATTCCCCTTTTCTCAACCCCATCTGGGTCCTTGGCTTACTGTGATGTTCTTCATGTTTCACTGTTGCAGTCATCACATTTGGGTTATCCCTGCCAGGGTAGCCCTCGGCCGGCCTGAATACCAGAGACTTAGTATTTCTGCGTCGGTTGCTGTCGCTTGAGGACTGACGTCAGGTCATCAGTAGTATAAAGTAAGGCAGCTGACTCCATTACATCAGTCTTTCTTACCATGGAGCCTGAAGCAGAAGCAGTTTGCACGAGTGCCAGTCAGCCACTACCTGAGTTTTTGTCTCCGAATTGAAGTTGAAGGCTTCTAAAGCAAAGTACCCCATTGGGGATCCTTTTTTCTTGCACTAACAGATGTCAGAAAAAGTTAATAATTGTCTCACCTGTGGAAAGCAAATACAACACCGAGACTTCCACTCTTACTGCATCACTTGTTTAGGCCCAGACCACAATGTCCCCCATTGTTGCTTCTGTACTTTGTTCAATGCCAGAACTATCCATCATCGGGCCCTTATTGTAGCCAGATATTTTTGGTTACAGTCCTCGAATTCCGATATGGCTTTGGTAAGCCATCTGACAGCATATCTTCCAAAAAAACATAAAGATAAAGACTGAGACAGACCCCACAGGTCCAAACCTGCCAACGACGCTTCTGTTAAGCTAGTCGTCAGTCCTCCAGTACTCAGTGAGGCACTTTCGCAGCCCCTGATGCCCACTTCAGTTAATTCACAGGCCGCTACCGAGATCCTTTCGCAGTCTAGTATGCTCCAAAACTCTTCTTCGACTTAGGATCCTGCGGTCGTCTCTACCTTGGATGGGTCCAGAGCCGCTGAGTAGGCATCGGCTAGTCCTTTGCACTACTGAATCTTGACATAAACCGACGTCTTTTTTCACAACTATCGTTCTTTCAAAAATGACCGAGTTTCTTTGGCCCAGGGTTTGAACCACACCCAAGAAACTGACGCTCCACTCTCAGGCACCTGCTACCTTGCCTTAGTCTCAAATGTACAAGATCTTATCATGCTGATCAGGGGAAGCCAAGCTACCTCTTCAAAAAGGAAGAGAGATCTGTCCCCTGTAGTTTTGTCTGAACAAGAGTCAGATGAATCTGTTGCATCTGACTATGAAGACATGCAACCCCTCTCCACTTATGAGGATTCTGATGCAGAGGACTCCATTCCTTCAGCCTCTCTCCGAGAAGATATTTCCTTTGGGGAAACCTGCATACTTTAAGGGAGCATTTCCAGTGGGAGAGTCAGGATTACCCTCAGTCTAAAGAGACTCAGGGAATTCCTAGATCTTCCACAGCACAGACCCTTGGCCACCCCCCCCCCAGTCCTGGATGTTGTGGATGATGTTTTCCTTGAATCCAGCTTGACTCCTGAAACCCTACCTCCTGTTCCGAGAAAACCAGGCAGGTACTATAGAGTCCCTGACTCTCACAAATATATTTTTAAAAATCAAACAGCTGACCCTGAGGTCATTTCTCAATGGCCAAAAGGGATTAAAGCAACCTCTGCTAAGACTCCCACCCCCTCAGACAGGAATTCCCGAACATTGGACAGGTGGGATAAAAAAGTATACACCTCAGCTACTCTTGCTATCAAGGCAGTAAATTGTCAGTTCCATCTGCTGAAATTTCAGCAACATACCTTGGAACTCCTTAAATGCAAAAATGGCTTCCTTTCCTGCTTGGGCAAAATCTAAAGATTTACAAGACTTGATGCATTCTGCAAAAAAAAGCCATATTAGCCGATAAAAGGAACCACTACCATCAGCTTCAACAAACCAACCAAAATAATTTTCAGAAATTCTGGCTAGGCTTCAACAACCTCCTACATCCAGGACGCTCAAGCACTCCTACTCCCACTGGCTCTGATCACAACAATCCCAACCAAATAGCAGACTCATTTTAACACATTTTTCACTGAAACAATACAATCCCTAGCTAACCAGCTCTCCCCTAGCACCCTAAGCTCAAACATAACCTCTACCAACAATCCTCCTCTATTTCAATTTCTGCCAGTGCCCACATCCCTCATCTTTAACCTCATCCATTAACTTAAACCCACCACACTCTTTGCAGATCTACTACCTGCAGAATACCTACAAAAAGCTGCTAAAGTCATAGCCTACCCCATATCCATCCTCATTAATAGAACTATTTCTGAAGGAACTATTCCCTTAATCTGGAAAGTCTCTCACAGTGTCCCCCTGCACAAAGGCGGTAACTCCAAGGAGTTCTCCAATTATAGGCCCATAGCCATACCATCTCCTCTGGCAAAAATAATGGAGAAATGTATTCATTTACAACTGTTACCCTACATACTTGAAAACAATCTACTAGCACCTTGTCAACATGGCTTTAGACCATTCCATAGCATCACCTCTGCTCTCCTATCCTTCACTAACCAAATTAATAGTAATCGTAACAATGACACTCTATTCTCAGCCCTTTTTATCGACCTGTCTAAAGCATTTGACATGGTTAACCACCACCTTCTCTTAGACACACTCAAAAACTTATCACTGGATGCCCTTACTATACAGTGGTTCCAATCATATCTAAATAACAGACAACAGGCTGTTCTATGGGAAAATACTTTATCTTCCCACCTCCCAGTAGCCTTAGGGGTCCCTCAAGGATCCATATTGGGTCCTTTACTCTTCTCCATCTTTACAAATGACCTCCATTCGGTAATTCCACAAGATTACTCTATCCAATAAGCAGATGACTCCACACTCATATGCTCTGCTACTACCCAATCAGAACTTCAGTCACTAACCCAAAAGACCTTTAGCACAGTTGAAAACTGGCTCCTACAAAGGTGTCTTATCTTAAACCCTAAAAAAACTAAAATGCTACTATTCACCCCCACTCGAAGAACCTCCCCACTTAACTTTACTATTACTTCAAATAATGGAACTATAATATCCCCCGAACCAACCACCAAACTACTCGGAGTACTAATAGATAATCACTTATCTTTTGAACCTCACATTAACACCACCATAAAAACAGTTAATAAGAAACTAGGTTCCCTCTATAGAATTAAACTCTTTCTAACTCTTCTAGCCAGGGTCGCCATTGCTCGCACACACCTTATCTCTACCCTCCTTTATGCCTCCCCTATCTATACCAAAATATGCAAAAGTAACCTGAATAAACTGTCATCCTCCTACAACAATATAGCCAGATTCGCAGCAGGGTCTTCCTATAGAACTCATCATTGTATCAATTTGAATAAACTCGGATGGCTAGAATTGCCAAATCTAATACTTTTTAATCAACTAACAGTAGCCCATAAGATTCTGTATCTACCTCAAAATACACCCATACTCACATCCCTAGTCATCCCCTATAACAATCTCAAAACCTTACACTCATCTAATAAACTACTTGTACAAACAACTAAATCCAACAATTCAGCTGGTGACACCCAGTTCTCTAATACAGTAGGCAAGGCCTGGAACAGCCTTCCAAGTCAGCTAACCTCACTATCCTCTGTTAACCTATTTAAAAGCAAGCTCAAACCCTACCTCAAATCACACTGGCTATGCCCCTGTGATAACCCAGACTAACAACATTACCCCTTTTCAAGACTCCCGTGATTCCTAGCCTCTTTTGAACATTATCTTGTGTTAACTCTCTGATAGCAGTGAGCTTGACCTTTCTGAGGATTCTTTCCTCTTGTAAATATGTATATACTGTTGAATTTCCAACTGTGTTCATATCACACCTCAACTGTTATGAGACTAAACACTATTATTGTATCCTCCTATTTGCTTTTGTATACTCTATCCATTCAACACTAGTGTTTATCCTCTGATTTCTTGTGTGACCATTCATAATGTGATCTACAGTATCTTAGTTATAATTTCCATTATTAATTCATACTACTATTGTATCAAGCTTATTTTTACATAAGGTGTCTGTTCCTACTGGTATACAGAATATAAAATCCTAGTTATGTAATATAACATAAAGTTTTGTAATGTACCAATGTCTACTTGATATATTTTGTTTGTCCTATTTGGTTATTGTATTGTGGAACTTTTCTCCCCGGGCCTCCACTGAAAATGGACATATATCCAGCTGGACTAGCCCGGTCAACAAATGTAAAATAAAAAATAAATAAATAAAGTAACTAAACACACTTTGCACTGTGGTTTTGATGCCCTAGAAGCTTCTTGCAGGACAGCAGTCACTGGATCTGTCATTAGAAGACAGGCATGGCTTAAGGAACAACCCCTGGCAGACCATGTCATAGCTAAATTGTTGGATGCCCCTTGCACAAAGATAACTTATCTGGCACTAAGGTGAAGAGGTCTTAAAAAAGATGGAAGAAAAAGCAAAATATATGCAAACAGTTAAGGATTTCTTCCAGGTCCAGCCCCCTAGGTTCAGCAGGCATTGTCCCTCCAAGCACTAGTCCGTTCCTGCTCCAAGTAAACCAGTCCAGCCTAGGGCCCATGGAAGCAGAGCCCCCCCCAGACAGCCACCCCAGGGAATGCAGAGATCTAAGCAGTGGACTACCCCAGGAGGAAAACTCTCCTTTCACTCAAGCACCTGGGCCACCATTACCAAGGACCAATGGGTTCTGAACATTGTGTCTTAGGGATACAAATTTTCCTTCCAGCCCCAAAAGGGTTCCCAGATCTACCACCAAATCAGTGGGCAGAGGCTCAAAAGCAAATCCTTCCCCTGCTCTCTATGAGGGCAGTAGAGCATGTTCCTGCACAACAGATAGGCCAAGGCTTTTACTCCAGACTTTTTCTGGTGCTCAGGAAAGAGGGCACCTGGCTCCTCGCTCTATCCATTCTAAATACCTTCCCAGTGATCCCAAAATTCAAAATGCTCACCCCCCCAGCAGCTGCTACCCATGTGCTCCAAGGACACTTGGCTATCCACCCTAGATCTAAAAGAGGCCTACCTCTACATTCCTATCAGGAAATCCATGCAGGAAATATCTCCGCTTCAGGTCAGGATCTCAACACTTTCAGTTCTCTGCGCTTCCCTTTGGCTAATCTGCTGCTCCCAGAGTTTTCATAAAACGTCTGGTTCTGGCCATTGCCTTTTGCAGACAACGAAATATTCAAATTTACCCATACTTAGACAACTGCCTTATTCAGGCAGACAGCCAGGAAAAGCTGCTCAAGCACCTGGCCTTTGTAAAGACCCTACTAACCTCCCTAGGGTACACAATCAATTAAAAGAAATCCAAACAGGTGCCCACCCAAAGGATAATCTTCCTGGGAGCAAGTCTGGACACAGCATCCCAGATGGCATACCTTACACCAGAGAAACAAATTTTCCTGACAGCCTACTTCTCTCAACTAGCCACTAGGCCCTAGCTGTCTGCAAGGAACATCCTGCAAGCTTTGGGGTTCATGGCATCTTGCATACTACTCATTCCATATGCCAGACTGAATATGGTACCTAAAGAGCCTTTGGTGTCAACACTCTCAAGACCTGGAAACTTCTACCTATAATTCCTTGCCTCAGAAAGGAATTTCTTTGTTGAGCAACAGCAAGCTCCCATAAGGGACTGTCCTTATCCCCACCCCCCGCCATCCAGACCCTCACCATCGATGTATCAGACTACGCTTGGGGTGCACACCTGGATGGCAGGTGCATACAGGGCCAATGGAGCCCACAGCAAATCCCTCTGCACAACAGTCAAAAAGAGATTATGGCTGTGCAGCACACCTTGATAGCTTTCAAGCCCCTTCTCTCCCCAAGAGCTCTCCTGATCAAAACAGACAACAGCACTGTGATGTGGTACATCAACAAGCAGGGAAGTTCTCACTCCTATCCTCTATGCAAGCTGGCCATGACCCTTTGGCTCACAGCCTCTTTTATGTAACTTCATCTGTTAGCACAATTCCTACCAGACTCTCTCAACTCTCTGGCAGACCATTTAAGCAGAAGCCTTCAGGACCCACACAAGTGGCAACTCAACAGAAGTACCTTCACCCTAATAACTCAGAAAGAACCCCAAAGGTCGACCTTATTGCCTCCCACACTATCCATTAGCTCAGCAAATTCTGCACCAGGGAGCATCACTGCATGGCTTGGAAAGTGGATGCCCTGTCCTTCTCCTGGGTCAATATATCGGTCTATGCCTTTCCTCCCCTACCTCTCATCCCCAGGGTACTGCTCAAAATAAGGGAGGAAAAACTAAGGACCATTCTTATAGCTCCAGACTGACCCTGACAATACTGGTACCCCTTGTTGTGCAGCCTGTCCCCGCTAACACCTTGCCATCTTCCTCAGATTCCAAACCTGCTGACCAGAGGGAAGGGTAATTCATGCTTCCTCAACTGCAAACACTCAATTTGGCAGCTTGGTTTCCCTAAACCAAACAAATCTGCCATACTATGTAAACAGGTTCTGGATGTTCTCCATGAGGCCAGACGTCTTGGCACCAGAAATTTTTATGCAGATAAATGGAAAACGTTCTGCACCTGGATCCAGGCTAAGGGAGCCAATAAGGCACAGCCCTCCATCCCTTAAATCCTGGATTACTTAGCTGACCTACTACATAGTGGTCTCTCTTTCTCCTCTATAAAAATTCATGCCTCTGCTATTTCTGCTCATTTTCCCCACTGAGCAGCCCCTTTTCTCACACACTTTGATCAAACAGTTCCTCAGAGGGGATAGCAATTTGAGGCCCCCCAGAAGAGCACCAACCAGCTTGGGACCTTAACTTTGTTTTGGAAAAGCTCACCCTGCCCCTTTTTGAACCACCACCTTCTGCAGAGCTAAAATTTCTCTCCTGGAAGACAGCATTCCTTCCGGCCATCACTTCAGCCAGAAGAGTCTATGAGCTGCAAACACTCATGGCAGTGAAACCCTTCATCATCTTCCATGTAGAAAGGGTATCCCTCAGAACTAACCCATCCATTATGCCCAAGGTGGTGTCCGCTGTGGCTCTCAACCAATCCATTCATTTGCCCACCTTCTTTAATAATCAACAGCACAATGGGGGAAGATTCTTCACTCTCTAGATGTGCACAGACAGCTCAGATTCGATCTGGACAGGATTAAATCCTTCAGAAAGTCTTATCAATTGCTGGTTAGCTTTGCTACAGGGGCAGAAGGCAAAGCCATGTCCAAGCAAACTGTTTCCAAATGGATAGCACACTGCATTCATTTCTGCTACAAACTGCATAGAAAGCATCCCCCAAGGGGGGGGGGGGTCAGGACACACTCCACCAGAGCAGCCTCCACCTCTGCAGCTTTCCTCAGAGGAGGCCCCACCAGGGACATCCTGGAGGCTGCCACCTGGACATCTGTTCACACTTTTACCAAGCATTACCACCTGCCTCTCTTCTCCAAATCCAGGGCAGGGTTTGCTTCTGCAGTCTTGCAGGGCATCCTAGCCAGTCCCTAGTTAACTTGACTGTCTCCACCCATTTACTCAGCTTTGGGAATCTATCCAAATTTGATGACTGCAACAATGAAACATGAATAACATAGTGCAGTTGTGTACACTTACCATAAATGTAGAAGTTTGAGTGTATTCACTGTTGCAGTTCTGGTTCCCCTCCTACCATACCCCCTTTATTCTCTTTCTCCTTTTACTACCATTCTTCCTTGTTGTTCTCCTTTCCTTACAAGGGACATATTGATATTTATTTTCCACTGGTGGGGTTCTTCCACCAGAACCTGGCCTCCTACTTTGGGGGCTTCTGACAGGTTAGGGTAAGAAAAACTGATGTTATGGCATTGGCTGCCCCTTACTTTATACTACTGACGACCTGACGTCAGTCCTCAAGTGACAGCAACCAACACAGAAATACTAAGTCTCTGGTATTTGGGCCGGCCGAGGGCTACCCTGGCAGGGATAACCCAAATGTGATGATTGCAACAGTGAATACACTCGAACATCTACATTTATGGTAAGTGTACACAATTGTACTTTCCTCCACCCTCGGAGTGGGGTGAGCCCTGTACCGAAGTGTTTGATGCCATCTCCGTGGGGGGGATACAGTACCATCTTCTCGGACTGGTCCCTTCCCTTAAGTGTATCGGCCATCAGTAGCTCTGGGCTGGTATCATCCAGAGGCTGTGGTGCTGTTTCTGGATTCGTTCCTCCTCTGTGGGAGATCTCTCACTCAGATGTGGGGGAAGGGCCCACTTCCAGCTCTTCAGCTTTCCAGGTGGTAGAGAGGACCTTCTCCAGGACTGGAGTTTCCTCTGCCACACCTCCTGGTCCCTCCTTGCCTCTCTCTACTTTGACTGGTGAGGCCTCTCATCCTGTTCAGGGTCAGCCCTCCCAACTGAGCCTACAGGGGGTTTTCTCCTCTCTGGGAATACCTGTTTCTTCCAAAGCCTCCCCAGAGCCCCCAGTGGAGGAGGTATATTGTAAGTGCAAGAGGAAGGCACTTGGACTCCCCAGTGGAGTCCCACACTGAGGACATAGACCTCAAGGAAGGAGGCTGGTCCCCCCTATCTCCACCCAACAATGCCTCCTTTGGAGACGTCCTTGAAATTTTGAAGCAAAAGAGAGGATGGTCTCCCCAACCCCATCTTCAGAGTTCATGTTTCTGAAGGCCTTTGGGATGGACCCATGTACATACTGGGTGACCCCCCCCACTGATGAGTTAGTCGATTTGATTGCCAGCAGGCCTGGAAGGAACCAGACATGGTAGAGCCTGTTCCAAAAAGGGCAAATAAAATTCTTAGCCCTCCTGTGGACCATTCTTTCTGCGGCAAGGGTGTCCCAGTTGATGCCACCATGGTTGCCGCTGCCACTAAAAAGGAGCTAGCAGAGCACCATGGTCCATCTACTGAACAAGAAGTCCCAGGCAATAGACAGTTTTGGTAAGTGTGTGTACTTCTCGGCTACTTTTGGACTGAGACGGGAAATTATTTGGCACATTTTACCTGTCTCCAAAGGGATTTCGTCCAAGAGCTTTCCACTTCCCTTACAGAGATATTGCCGGCAGAGAACCTCAGGAAGGTGTTTCCCAAGCTATCCATTCTGACTTACCTCATGAATTTCTCGACAAGGTTAATTTCCAATGCTGCAGAAGCTACCTCTCAGGCAGTTGGTCCTGACATTGCTTTGAGGCGTCATGCCTGTTTACATTCATGTGGGTTTGCAGGAACCCTTCAAGGCATCCTTTACTAATGTTCCCTTCAATGGTTCTACTCTTTTTGGGCACACTGTCTGTGATGGGGATCACGCCTTCTACTCCCCAGAGGTCCCTCTCCAAGATCCAACAGGGCATTTGAAAGATGTGGTTCCAGAAGTCACAGTCTCCCTTCCAGGAAGCTGCTGAGGATTCCTCTCCCAGAGGCACGGGAAGAGGTTTCAGTGGATCACGATGTCCTTGAGGCTGGGGGGGGGGGCACAAAATCAGGGCTCTAGGGAACCCTTCTCTGAGCAGCTCTGTCAGCGCTCCTGAAGCTTTGCCCGGCTTCTCTGCCCTGGAGGCAGTCAGGGGTCGCATTTCCCTACACCCACTAGCCTGGACAAATATTGCTTCCAATCAGTGGGTGTTGAATATCATTTCCAGGGGCTATTTCATTCCCTTTTCGGATCTCCCTCCAGTAAGAAGTTACCACCCAGATGTTCCACACAGTCAGTGGGAATAGGCCTTCAAAGTTCGACAACTTCTTCTAAAAAGAGTGATCCAAGAGGTTCCAGCAGGACAAAGAGGATCCAGCACTTACTCTCGCTTCTTCTTAGTGCCAAAAAGACAGGGGGGACCTACATCCTATTCTGGATCTCAGGGAGCTCAATCTTTCAGTAAAGAAGTCAAAGTTCCAGATGGTCACTGCTCAGGCCATTCTGCCCTTCTTACGCAAGGATGATTGGATGTGCTCTGTATATCTCCAGGATTCACATCATGATAGATGGGCATTCCAAGAGACAGCTTCACTTTTGGCTAACAGCCGATCATTACCAGTTCAGTGCCTTACCCTTCGGTCTCACCACAGACCCCCAACTGTTTACCAAATGTATGGCAGTGGTAGTGGCTCACCTGCGACTGGAGGGGTCCCAGGTCTTTCCATGCCTTGACAGTTGGCTTCTCATGACATCTTCGAGGCATTGACAGATACAAGCAATTCATTATGTTCTTCCCCTCTTTCATCAGTTTGGAATTGCTGTCAACTTTGCGAAATCCCATCTGATCCCCACTAAACAACTGGAATTCATAGGAGTTTAGATAGTCTCAGTTTCAGAGATTGCAGTGTTACTTTTATACAGAATTCAGTTGATCTGGGAACAGTTCACACAGATCATAGACTTGTCATGGCCCCTGGTTCACCTGATTCTTCAGGATCTTGGATCCGTGGCCTTGGCCATTCATGTTCAGGGTATTGGATCCATGGCCTCTGGCCAGGTACCACATGTGAGTGTTGCAATGGACCTTAGCAGTCCAATGGTATGCTCTGTTTCATCCCCTGTCAATAACCATAAAACTGACACCCGTGTGCAGATGTCACCTCTGGTATTGGCTTCAATCTCAGGATCTCACTCTAGGAAGTCCTTTTTCTCTCCCACTGCCCATGGCCGCAGTGACCACAGATGCCTCCCTGCTGGGGTGGGAGGGCATTTTCAGGGGAAGAATGTCCAAGGCATGTGATCCCCAGTAGAGACCAAGTTGTATCTAGACATTCTAGAGATGAGAGCTGTTCTTTCATCATTGCAAGCCTTCCAGGACTACCTCCATCTAGGGATGATTGCAATTTAGACAGACAACATGGTGGTGGTCTGGTATGTCAACAAGCGGGGGGGGACACATTCTTAACCATTGTGCAGAGAGGCCATGAGAGTGTGGGGAATGGGAGATGTCCTCTGGCTGCTTTCTTATTGCATTACACATACCCAGGGATTCCAACATGTTGGCCAACAGGCTCAACAGATTGATCTTGAGTCCTCATGAGTGGTCCCTCAATCCTTCTGTGGCAGAGCAGATTTTTTATCATTGAGGTTAACTGTGCTGCAACCTTTTTGCCTCCCCAGCCAACCACAAATCCAGCAGGTACTTCACCCTGATCCCCCCTCTGGGCGGGGTCACAGAAGGACGCCCTAGTCCACAACTGGCCTCCAGGTCTCTTCTGTGCCTATTCTCCTGTTCCCTTAATACCCAATGTTCTGCAGAAAGCACAACACCCGAGGACATCCCCTTACCCTTATTGCCCCTTTCTGGCCTCATCAGCTGTGATTCCCCTTCATCAGGTCTTATCTGATGTATCCACCATGGGTACTGGATCCCTGTCAGTATCTGATTTCCCATTCATAGGGGCTTCCTCTCCCAAATCTTTGGACCCTTCATCTAACTGCATGCTTTCTCCAGTTTCAATGATTATAAAACAGTCCAGGCTAGCGTCCCCCATTAAGCATATCATTCTAACCTCCGAGAAACCCTCCACTAGAAAGGTATATAGTAGTTAGTGGAAAAGGTTTTCTCTCTAGGCTAAGAGCAGGAAATTGTATCCCTTTTCTGCTTCAGTTTCAGACATGTTTTTGTTTTCGTCCTCCCTTTTCCAAGTGGGAGCAAATTTTTCTACTATCAAGCTTCATTTGGAAGCAGTTTGTAACTTTCATGCAAACTCTGAGTCTGCCTTTTTATCTAGGCTTTGTAAAGCATTTATGAAAGGGGGGTTTCTGCTTTGGCTACCAATTAAGGCTCCTTCACCTCCTTGGGACCTCATGCTTGTTTTGCAGTCTCTGACTGTGAGTCCTTTTGAGCCTGTTAGTTTTTGCGATCTCAAGTACCTGTCTTGGAAGATGGCTTTCCTGGTGGCTATTACCTCAGCTAGGAGGATCTCAGAACTGCTCTCCCTTACTATTACTCTTCCTTACATGATTTTTCACAAGGACAGTCTCTCTCTTAAGATGAACACCTCCTTCTTACCCAATATTGCTTCCAAATCTTCTCTAAACCAATGTATTCAGCTTCCAGTGTTCTTCCTCAACTATTCCAACAAAGGGGAGTACATCCCACATACCTTGGATGTACACCGATGGTTAGTTTTAAAAAATGAAAATGGCACAATGCTCCAAGCACAGTACTGTAAACCAAGTAAAAGGAGCCCCGGAGACCACGTAGTTCAAACACGAACAGTTTATTACCAAATCCACACCACAGACATAACACCAAAACATATAAACGCTCCAGAATTCCTTATACGTTTTCGTCACCAAATAACTTGATCAGATGAGATGCTGAGAACACATTAGGCATTAATAAATACCTATCCTAATTTAAATGAACCAATCATGTAGTGAATAAAGGTGCAATCATTTTAAATAGTGAAAAAATAAATATCTTAAATTACAAAATACATTAATAAAAACATGTCAAAAACTTTAAAATTCTTTAAAAACAGTTTTCATTAAATAAATATTATAAAAATAAGTAATAATATGTAAAATATGTTTAAAATGTGTTTAAAATTGAATAAACCATCCTACACCCTCTAGTGGATAACAATGGATATATACCAATTTAAACAACTTGAGTTGATTATATTAAGGTTACTATAGTTTTGCAGCCCTCAGTTTAAGGACTGGTTTGATGGATAGCATATCATTCAAACCTGGACTGGTGCATGCATCCAAAGTTATTTGCCAGTGCAGTTTTCTATATTCGATCATATTTTCCAAGGGGCCACCTCTGGGGTCAATAGGGACCATTTCAATAACAAATATTATATCTTACATATTATTAATACTTATATCTTACATCATATTACTTATTTTTATAATATTTATGTAATGTAAACTGTTTTTTTATAGAATTTTAAAGTTTTTGACATGTTTTTTGTAATATTTTTTTCACTATTTAAAATGATTGCACCTTTATTCACTACATGATTGGTTCATTTAAATTAGGATAAGTATTTATTAACACCTAATGTGTTCTCAGTATCACATCTGATCCAAGTTATTTGGTGACGAAAATGTATAAGGAATTGTGGAGCATTTATGTGTTTTGGTGTTATGTCTGTGGTGTGGATTTGCTAATAAACTGTTCATGCTTGAACTACGTGGTCTCTGGTGCCCCTTTTACTTGGCTTACAGTACTGTGGTTGGAGTATTGTGCCATTTTCATTTTTTTGGATTTCTCAGTTTGTATTTTGTGGCCATGGATTCTCCATCTGGTTCGAGCACTTTAGTCAACACGGATTGCCCTAAAGGGAATTAATTAGGAGAGCTGCATAAGCTTATTGGATAAATCACTCAGTTGGTGGGGCTTCTAACCCAGATTAGCCAATCTCTGCTTCAGCAAGCTTCAGGAACGTACTTGCCAGGCAATCAGGAAGTCAGTTTACTTTCAACTTTGAAGGAAGGAAAGATACATAAAAATGGTTCCACGACTAATGCTACTGTTAATTTGGGCATTTCACTTCATCCTCATTTGAGTTTGGATGGTTTTCCTCACATTTTTTTGGCTGGAGAAAATAACAGTACTAACTCTCGTACGAACACGGGGTTTGGAAATGGACATAATGGTCAACCATCTTGTTTAGACGAGGCACGGTTACCAGGTACACACAGACATTTTCAAGACATTTAAAATTATAGGGTGGATTTTAATAACACCACCAAGACTGTAACTGACAATGAAACCTATGCTAACAAGATATGTAAACTAGATAATTTACTTTGTAAATATAAAGTATGGGAAATTGACAACGCTTATTTAAGATGCTGTTTAGAATTAAAAATTGTTCCTAAGGGTTTGAGGGTTAGTAAATACCCTAATAATGTCAGAGAAGATTCTCAGTTTCACCACAATCTCATCATGGCATACGATAGATGTGGTGCAGACTTTATGAAAGCTATTACTAAGAATAACCAGTTTGAAATGGAAAATTTTATAAAGAAATTGATGTTTTGAATAATAAAATTATTATTATTTAGTTGAGATACTGAGAAGGTGAATTACAATGATATGTTGAACAACATTGAATCAAGGTGTAAAAAAACAAAGGATAGAAAGTTCATTAAAATTGAGAGGGATATTAATGAATATGCTAATAAGATACATTATCCCAAACCAAAACCTTTTAATGGTAATAGTACCTTCCATCGGGGGGATTATACGACAAAATGGATGCACAGGGACAACTTGGAATATAACGACAATGAAAATTTAAACTTTCAGGACCCTTCCCAGTACCCACTCCTGAGGAGGTCAGAGAGGTTGAGAGAGAAGGGGGTGGTGAATTACAGCTATAGAAATCAAGCACAGAAAGGGTGAGGAGCCCAGCGGAGAACCCACTGGAGGTAGAGCATGATGATGAAATCCAACAGAATGGAGTTATTTGTATCTACAAAGGTTTTATTGTTTTAATTATACCAACATTGCCCTCTCTAAAGAACATTTTTCTTTATTTTCTAAGGGTTTTACTTTTATACCAAGGGTAAAGAGTAATTTGGTGAATTTGTTAATTGAAGTTAAATTGTTTATTAGACAAAAAAAGTTTGAGTTATTTTTCAATGGACAGGAGAAAAAGAATAGCGGTACTGTTTTATGCAAGAAAAGTTTATTCAATCCTCCCTTGCATCCTCAGTAAAAAATTTTGAGCAAATGGTTGAGAAGGAGTTGAGGGAAATACTAAAACATAACAAAGTTATTCCAAATGTAACTAAAGTCAAGAAGGATATACTGTATGATTTTAGGGACAAACGGAATCTTAGAACTATGAAACCTGATAAGGGTGGGGGAATGTTCTGATAGACCAGATCTGTTATGAGAGCAAAATGTTTGAATTGTTAAATGATGATGAGACTTCTGCTCGTTTCCTTGAATGAAGTTAATTTACCTTATAAAAAGATTTACATATGTTTAAATGACCTGGTGATGGAGGGGCTCATAGATTTTGAGACTTATAATTTTTTTTCATGTAGATAAGCCCAGGGTGCCCTCCATCTTTGGCATTCCCAAGGTACATAAAAACCTTGATGACCCTCCATTTAGACCTATTGTTTCGGCTGAGGGGTCAGTGACAGCTCCCCTGGCAAAATATATAGATCACCATTTGAAAAACATAGTTTTTAAGAATCAGAATATCCTTAGAGATTCTTGGGATTTCTTAAGATATATTCAAAATGATTATGCTTTTAATACAAAAACTTTTATCACCTTAGATGTGATTGACCTATTCACTTGTATTCCTCATGATTTAGGACTTAGTTGGTTTGAGGAATTTTTAGCTGATTGTACAGATTTATCTACAAATGTATTCCGTACTTGTTTAATAGTAATGGATTTAGTTTTAAAAAAACAATTTTATTTTCTTTCAAGGAGAGTATTTCAAACAACATAAAGGCGTAGCAATGGGGGCTCATTGTGCCCCCACCTATGCCAATATTATACTCCTATATTGGGAAAATAAATATGTTTTAGAATCAGATTTTAGGCAATATTGGAACCTTTATGTGCGTTTTTTGGATGACATTTGTTTGTTCTGAAATGGTACTGATCATGAATTTTCAAAATGTATTGATTATATTTCCTCCACCACAAATTTTCTTAGATTTACACATCAACTTAATCGTGAAGAGTTAGTTTATCTTGATGTTAACATTCAAAAGACCAATAATGGTTACAAATCTAGAATACACAGAAAACAGTCTTTCTCCAGTTCGTACCTTTACTACACTAGTGCACACCCACCACATCAGAAAAGGGGTGTAGTAAAGGGCCACTTGGTTCAGGCCAGTTGAATTACCTCAGAAAGTTCTGATTTTAAGGTAGAGTGTGATTTCATACTGGCAATGTTCCAGGAATGAGTTTATTCCAGTGCACTGTTGTTGGATGTTTTGAAAGAAGTGTGTGAAGGCAGAGAAGGTAGATTTGCCCCAATTTTAGGTAAACTGGATGTAGTTAATACTAATAATAACAACAACATGACTATTGGAGAGAAATTATTTAAATCAGTTTTGACTGTTACCTATAGTGGTGAATCACACCTGATTAAACAATTTATTGATAAAGAATGGAAGAAATTTTCTGCATTATCAGATTTAGGTATTATATTTGATAAACTTTTACAATGTGTATATAAAAAAGGTCGGAACATCAAGAATATTTTAGAGGGTAGTGCATATAACAACAAGCTTAGACCTTTTCAAAACATCAAAAATGGTACTCACAGCTGTGGACACTGTAGCCAATGCAGTTATGTTTTTATAGGAGAAACATTATACTTGAAGGTTAGAGGTAGAGATATATCTATCAGGGGCTATGCAAATTGTGATACAACTGGGGTAATATATATTGTTACTTGTGGGACCTGTGGTTCATTTTAAGTAGGCAAGACGGAAAGAAAATTTAGACCAGATGATATATCAGCATTTATACGAGATAAAGAAAAAGAATGAAAGTAATGCTCTATACAGACATCTTCTACCTTGCCCACAAGCAATTTATCAATTTTTTGTTATTGAAGTGGTCCCTACTGACCCCAGAGGTGGCCCCTGGGAAAATATGACTGAATATAGAAAACTGCACTGGCAAATAACTTTGGATGCATGCACCAGTCCAGGTTTGAATGAAATGCTATCCATCAAACCAGTTCTTAAATTGAGGGCTGCAAAACATTTAGTTATGTACTTACTATAACTTTAGATGTTTGGGATCCATCTCGCCTACATTCAGTACTGATGGGCTCGGAGCCGATCCCTCGGCTCCGACTCGGCACACTATGCTATAGAGCGAGGCCTCTTATTGGCTGAGCTATTTCTTATCCCAGGATGCACCACCACTAATCCCCCAGATCTTGTTTGTCCGCATTCATGCACATGTGCACAACTTGTTTATATAACATTGTCAGATGTTTCAAGATGAAACAACAGGATTCGGACCTTCTGATATCCTCTGATCTCTAAGGAAGGGGGAAGGAGGGTGGGTTATTAGGAATGTAGGCGAGATGGATCCCAAATATCTAAAGTTATGGTAAGTACATAACTAAAAGATGTTATGTGATCCTATCTCGCCTACATTCAGTACTGATGGGACAGCGTCCCTAGCACCTAAATCCTGGGTGGCTCACTGGAAAACACTCCTGAGCACTGTGGAACCAAATGAAGCTCGTCCTCTAGATGCCACATCCAATTTGTAGTGGGAAATGAAAGTGTGCGGGGAAGACCATGTAGCCGCAGCACAAATGTCACTAATGGCAAGTTTAGAATGAAATGCTATCGAAGTAGCCATAGCTCTTGTAGAATGAGCTTTGACAGAGGTGGCAAGCTCTTTATTAGAATAAGAATAAGCTTGAGTAATACAGTCCCTGATCCATTTGGGAATAGTGACCTTTGTGACGGCTTTGCCCAATTTATTGTCTGCAAAGGATACAAACAACTGATCTGTTTTCCTTGTTTGTTTGGTCCTATCTAAATAAAAACGCAATTGCCTGTGGACATCTAATGTGTGGAATATGAATTCCGCTTTGTTAGAATACTTCGGAAAGAAGACTGGAAGTTCTAATGACTGTTGTAGGCAGAAACTGGAACAAACTTTAGGAACAAAGGATGGATTTGGCCTGAGAGATACTCTGTCTTTGTGAAAAACCAAGTACGGAGGTTTTACAGACAAGGCTTGAAGCTCTGAAACCCTTCTGGCAGA
Organism: Protopterus annectens; assembly: GCF_019279795.1. NCBI lineage: Eukaryota > Metazoa > Chordata > Ceratodontiformes > Protopteridae > Protopterus > Protopterus annectens. The sequence goes on from NC_056747.1 coordinate 836,423,492, forward strand.
AGTAATCGCCACCAGAAATGCAGTTTTCCATGATAGAAATTTTAAATCACATGTTGCTGCCGGTTCGAAGGGGGAAGAAGTTAAGGCACGTAACACCACATCGAGATCCCATGGAGGAGCAGGATGAGAAATCGGAGGTCTTAAAAGCGCAGCACCTTTCAAGAAGGTCTTACACAATCTGTTGCTCATTAAAGGTGGGTTTATAGATTCGTGAAAATTGGAAATAGCTGCCAATTGAACCTTGATGGTAGAGACTGAAGAGCCTTGATTGAAAAGGGAAGTTAGAAATTTCAGCACTTCTGATACAGGAATAGTGATGGGATCCAGACCCCGGAGTTGAGCCCAAATAGCAAATCTTTTCCATTTGCTAGAATACAATTTCTTTGTAGCAGACTTGTGGGCCGAAGATAAAATGTGTACCACTTCCGGATCCAAGGTATGACTCCTGACTATAGTCGGAAGAGGAGGAGCCAAGCCGTCAATTTTAAGGTGTGTAGGGACTGGTGGAATAGTCCCGACTGATGAACCAATAGGTTTGGGATCTGATCCAGGAACCATGGACCTTCCAGTGCATATTTCTGAAGATAGGGGAACCATACTTGATGAGGCCAGTAAGGAGCAACTAAGATCATTTTGCTCCCCAAGAGAAATGCCTTTTGGATCACCCTGGGAAGGAGAGGAACTGGGGGAAAAGCATAAAGCAAGCCGGTGGGCCACGGACGGGCTAGTGCATCCATAGGGCTCTTCCCCGGAGCCGGGGTGAGGGAGAAGAACTTTTTGCACTTCGCATTCAGTGGAGTCGCGAATAGGTCGCAACACGGAACTCCCCATTTGCTGAAAATCTGATTCGCAAATGTAATGTTCAGAGACCATTCGTATGGAGAGAGGATAGTTCTGCTCAGTCTGTCGACTATCACATTGGACTTGCCCGGGATATGAGTTGCCACTAGAAAGCATTTGGTCGACACTGCCCATTCCCAAACTCTCATGGCCTCTCGGCAAAGGGGATAGGATCTGGTCCCTCCCTGTTTGTTCAGGTACCAGACCACTGACATGTTGTCGGAGTGGACGGCAATAACGCCCTGAGGAAGGTAATCGTGAAGGGCTTGAAGGGACAGAAGCACCGCCCTCATTTCTAGGATGTTGATATGAAGTAGGGTCTCTTCTGGATGCCATTTGCCTTGGACTGACCTGCCCAGGGAATGCCCCCCCCACCCCATCTGGGAGGCGTCCGTGGTCAAAGTGGCCACAGGAGGAGGTGGAACAAAGGGTCGTCCCTGATCCAGATTGGAGGGCACCAGCCACCAGCGAAGGTCCCGTTTGCAGGTTTCCGTGATCCATATGAGGTGACTGAGAGGGAGTTCCTGAAAGGACCACTGAGCTGAAAGAAGCCACTGGAGAATTCTCATGTGCAACCTTGCTAGGGGAACTAGAAGAACCGTGGCGGACATGGATCCCAATAGCTGCAGGGACCATTCTAGCTGGGGCTTTGGATCTGGGAAGTAAGGCTCGAACTTGAGCCTGTATGGTTTGTATCCTGTCTGTAGGTAGATAGACCCGCATTCGGTTTGAGTCTATCTCTACTCCGATGAATCTTATGCGTTGAGATGGCAGCAACACCGACTTTGGCCAATTGAAGGTGATTCCTAGAGAATTGCCCAGTGATATCGTGGCTTGTAGGCTCCGCAATAGTAGATGCTTGGAGGTGGCAGTTAGGAGCCAGTCGTCTAGATACGGAAACACCTGGAATCCTAGACTTCTCAGGTGAGCAGTCATGACCGCCAAACATTTGGTGAACACCCTGGGGGCTGTGGTGAGACCAAAGGGCAGCACGTGGAACTGAAAATGACTGCCTCCTAGGCTGAAGCGCAGATGTCTCCTGGACGCACGATGTACCATGATATGGTAATAAGCGTCCTTAAGATCTATGGAGCACATCCAAACACCTTTCTCCAGCAATGGGAGAATGGTTTGTAGGGTGACCATTCGGAACTTGGACTTTTTGACTGAATGGTTTAGAATGCTGAGATCCAAAATGGGCCTCAAGTCCCCGGTCTTTTTTGGCACCAAAAAGAATCTTGAGTAAGTCCCTAATCCGATCTGGTCTGCGGGGACCGGTTGGATGACTCCTTTTTGCAGCAGCTTTGAAACTTCTGAGGCTGCAGTATCCTGTTGACTGGGTGGCGGGTCCGGGATTTTTTTGGACTGAGGTGGAGAGAGAAAGGGATGAAGTAACCTCCGGCGATAATTCGAAGCACCCATCGGTCCTGAGTGATACCTTCCCGGGCTTTTAGGTGCTTTGAAAAACGACCCCCGACTGGCTCTGGAGCTGCACAGTCGGGCAATCCCTCAGGGACTGTGAAAGGCCGAAGAGCCACGAAAGGACTCACAGTCTCCAGTGTTGCGAGGGCCTCTGCCGCCTCTGGGACGGCGTCTTGCAGAAGAATTTCCCCCTCCCCTGCCTCTGGAAGGGGGATCGTCCTGCTGTGAGGGGTAAGACTTGTGAGATCTACGGAACCACATTTTCCCTCCTCTTTTGGCCTTGGGGTAAGGCCGAAAGGGAGTGGAAAATCGTGCCCCTACGGCAGTCAAAGTCTTACCTTCTTGCTCGCAGCGGGTCAGTGTGTCCTTTACCTTGGGTCCAAACAAGTAGGACCCATCAAAGGGGGCGTCGGCAAAAGAAGACTTAAAGGCCTCCGCAAAATGACACAGGCGGAGCCAGGCTCGTCTCCGTAGAGCAATGCCTGTACCCACCGCTCTACTCGCCCCTTTGGCCGCATAAGAAATGAGCCTCATGGACGAGTTTGATATGGACGACAACGTAGCCAGCTGAGAGCCAACCATCTGGGCCAGCTCTTCAGGCAGGTTACCCAAGAGGGTATCAGAAAGTTCTTTAATCAGATCCCTCTGAAATCTGGTAAAGTGCGTGAGATAGTTCAAGGACCTTAATGTAAAGGCCGCTGAACTTAGGGTGCGCTTACCGTACCGATCCATGCTCCTAGACTCCTTATTAGGAGGATGGATGGACGTCGAAGCCTCTGCTACATCTTGCTGGGTAGCAGATGCCACCACCAAAGCATCTACAGCCACACCTTTCGTCAGAAACTCTTTTCGGGGTGCTGACAGGAACTTATTAGGACGAGCAGGCACCGGTTCCACAGAGTCTGGGTGTTCCCACGCCCTTCGACAGATCAAATCCAAGAGCTCGTCGAAGGGCGGAGACACCCAGGAGGTGGAGGGCTGAGCCCTGAAGGCCTTAAGGAACACCACTCTCATCAGCAGAAGGGGGTTTGGATTGCCAGCCGCCTCATTGTTTAAGGGCTTCCAGGATGTCTGCAAAGGAGACATCATCTGAGGACGACTTAGGGGACCCCTCTGCATCATCGAGATCAGTGACTGATGTAAGAGACTCATCAGGGGAGTCCACGTGCTTCCTCTTGCACGATCTTTTCCTGGGGGGTTCCTCCGAAGAAGCTTCAGAGGGACCTCCAGGAGGGGGGGAAACCCCAGTGGGGGTAACCTCAGGCCCCGGGGCTCCGCTGTCTAAGGACAGGGGGACTGCCAAAGACCCAGTCTCAGTATGCAGGGAAGGAGCTGGGGAGACCGTGGAGGTAGCCAAAGAAGATTTGGCTAACGCACTCCTCATGGCCCTGAAGGCGGGACCACCAGAATCCTGGGAAGGTCCCAACTCCGTGGCCACAACGGTAGACGGCACTCCCGCAGCTGACGCACCGAGAGGAAGGCTTGGGACCGAAAACATCAGTCCCGAAGCGTCCCCCCCGGGGCTGACAGAAGAAGTCCGCGTACCGAACTCCGACTCAAGAGCCGGAGTTGGAGTAAGGGTCGGGCCCGACACCGGCTCCAACGGTGCCGAGGCTGTTGGAGGAGGAACCATAATAGCAGGGTGGACCATCGGCTCCGAAGCCGAATGGGCTGGAGCCGAAACTAACTTTTGAAACACCGGAGACTGGAAAAGTCTTAGGAGCACCCTGTCGATGTCCGAATCAGACATCTTGGAGGATCTAGATGACACCGATCGGGTCTTAACCGACTTCTCCATTGGCTCCATAGGACTAGGGGACCGGCTCCGAATGGATTCGATAACTATCGGTTCCGAGGGAGATCTCAAAACAATTTCCCTCGGTGCCGATGAGGACTTCGGCGCCGAAGGGGAAGAGTCTGAGCCGGCAACCCTTATCGGCTCCAAAATCAGTGGAGCCGATGAAGGTGACCCGCCTCTCAATGCCTCAGTCCTCGGCTCCAAAACCAGAGGGGTCGAGACTGGAGGCATCGAGGCAGACCGTTCCGCCCTCGGCTCCGAAGTCCGTGGAGCCGAAGGAGAAGCCTGCCTAGGTTTTTTGGCAGTCGGTTCCGACAGACTGGTCGGAGCCGACGCTTTTTTCTTTTTTGTGGGAGAGGAAGAGGAAGATAAAGCCTCCTCGAAGGATGGCTTAATCAGACCTTTTAAAATTAATTTATTCTTCCTCTCCTGGAGGACTCTCGAAGAAAAGGCGTGACACACGCTACAGGACTCTTGTAGGTGCTTGGCGCCTAAACAATAAACGCGCGAGGAGTGGTCGTCCGTTATGGACATTTTGTAACCACACCTCGCGCACTTTTTAAACCCAGAGGGTCTATGTTCCTTAGACATGCTGACTAACCCTAAGAAACAAGATTTTACACAGAAATAGAAAACTAAGTAAGTTTTAAGTTTTTTTTTTTTTTAGACAAAACACAATGTACAAAGTAGCACAAACACAGAAAACGAGGGTCAAGACCCTCTAACTTAAGCAGGTACTTGACCTCTAGAAACACAAACGCTAGATAGTAATAGAAATAGGGGAAGGCCCCTCTAACTTAAACGGGAAACCTCCCTTAACGAAAAAAACACAATTTTCTCAACAGATTTAACCAAACACACTCGTACAACAAAAAATAGCTGTTAAAACAGCTTTTGGGTTCAAGATAGCAAAATTCCTGACAGGAAAAGTCTGAATAAAACAGTACTTAGCCCAGCCAAGTTTGAGACCACGTCCTAGCTTGTAAGCGGCAAACGAGATCTGGGGGATTAGTGGTGGTGCATCCTGGGATAAGAAATAGCTCAGCCAATAAGAGGCCTCGCTCTATAGCATATATATCAGTACTGAATGTAGGCGAGATAGGATCACATAACATCTATAGTAACCTTAATATAATCAGCTCAAGTTGTTTAAATTGGTATATATCCATTGTTATCCACTAGAGGGTGTAGTATGGTTTATTCAATTTTAAACACGTTTTAAATATTTCTTACATATTATTACTTATTTTATAATATTTATTTAATGAAAACTGTTTTTTAAAGAATTTTAAAGTTTTTGATGTTTTTATTAATGTATTTTGTAATTTAAGATATTTATTTTTTCACTATTTAAAATGATTGCACCTTTATTCACTACGTGATTGGTTCATTTAAATTAGGATAGGTATTTATTAACGCCTAATGTGTTCTCAGTATCTCATCTGATCAAGTTATTTGGTGACGAAAACGTATAAGGAATTGTGGAGCGTTTGTATTTTGGTGTTATGTCCATGGTGTGGCTTTGCTAATAAACTGTTCATGCTTGAACTAAGTGATCTCCGGTGCTCCTTTTACTTAGTTGACAGTTAATTTTACCCATGTAGGACAAAAGGTTTTCATAAGCCAGATCAGCTTTTTTGTGGCCTTTTCCCCTGGTAGAGACAGCCTTCCAGTTTCTAAGGTCACTATTTCTAAATGGAAATCTGCCTGCATCTCGACTGTCTATGACCTTACCCACCATGAGGTTTCAGAAAAAGTCAAGGCTCATAGCACCTACTTCAGCCTTTTTGGCTAAGCTTTCTATTGGTGACATTTATGCTGCTGCCACTTGGTCTAACCCCTACACATTTATTTCTCACTACAAGGTAGATCTGATTTCTAGGTGCAGGGCTTCCTTTGGCTCCACAGTGCTCTGGCATGTCCTTCCTTGAGGCCTCCCAGGGTAGATGGTAGCTGGGGACTTTGACCCTATGGTGATGAATGATGACTTAGATAACATCAGATAGAGTTATGTGCTTACCATAACTTGGCGTCTGTGTTATCCTACGTCATCTTTCATCACATTTTTCCCCTCCCACCATTCCCCTCCCTTGCAGATCAGAGAGGAAGTTGGAGTGTTTCCATCCAGCCTTGCAGGACTAGCCTTGAGGTACTTTGCAGCAAACTTCACCTGGGGGTTAAAGGGCAACAGGGCATCATGGGAGAGGGAGGAGCTAGAGCCTTGGATCCATTTGTAGTATGTTGCCGGCTTGGATCCGATATTGAACCCTAGACTTTATGGTGATGAATGATGCCATAAGATAACACAGATGCCAAGTTATGGTAAGTACATAACTCTTTTTTTCTTGCCTAAACTGGTGGTGTTGACCTAAACCAATCCATAGGCTATTGGACAACCACAGTGCATTTAAAATAATTCTGTTTATATCTTACAGTTTCTTACAGATGCAATAAAACTGGTTTGATACCTGTATTTTTCATTAAAAGTTGGAGTATGATGCATGAATTCTAGTGTGCTGCTAAGGAAATGGTGCTGAAAACTCTAAATCTCATAGTTTGTTGTGGAGGTAATAAGCCTGGATAGATGCACATGTTTTTTTCATCAAGTATTATTGTGATTTCTAGTCTACTGGTAAGATCTTGGATATTCGTCATTAGATCACTGTTGCAGTAACCTAAAGCTAAATGGGACATACCCTGCAAAGGATTGAATGTCTGGCCACTATACAAAAGCTTTTGGTTGACTTCACTCTGCACTGTATGTCTGAGAAAGTACGAGGGCATGCTAGCATAAAAGCATTTGTACGGAAGTCAAAAATCAAAACTTTCTTGACTTTGAAGATTTCACTCAGACTTTCTTTGCTGAGTCTTCAGTATTTTGAGTGGTCAACCTGTTTAGTTTTTGGGCAGATAACTACCCATAGTGGACTGACTTTCTTTTTTGAATGTGAGTCTTTGAAACTTTTTTTTATAAAGATCCCCACACAGCCTGCCCCCCCCCCCCCAGGAGAAGCACATGACATCCACTCCTGTCAAGTTTGCTTGTCCTTTATCCCCAAGATGATCAAAAGTTAGCATATTTCTTTTAAGTCAGTGGCTGAAGGCCCTTATTTGTTTGGCTTGACTTCCTTGGACATCCCCTTCTGATTCCTAAGAAAAGAAAGTCTGCGAATGAGACTTCTAAAGCAGTTCAACCTTTGGCCTCTCTTCACAAGTCTTTGACAGATGAGCCTATTGTGGTCCTGTGGGAGTTCTTGGACCTTCTGACAGATGTCCCCAACCCCTCAGTTACTATTCCAGGTGATGCCACTAAGGGTTGGGATCCTGGCACATCCTTCAAGACCTGAAATATGGCTATGGCCAAGAAGGGAGGACACTGCTTTGTGCTTTCAGAAGGGATGGATGGAAAGCCTCAGTTGCTGGTTAGAGAAGAGGTAGCAGGCTCAGTTAAGGAAGTACAGACATCTGATACTTCTAGGGCTGTTACTTTTGGAACTTCTAAAATGATAATTCAAAAGACCAAACATATCTGTCCACTTTTTACACCATTAACCAAAGGAGCTAAAGAAAAGTGATACCATTTTGCTAAAGGGATTTTTAAAGCCTTCCAATCCTTGCAGTCTTCTTCTACTTCCCACTTAAATGAAAAAAGGTCTCCCTTTTCCTTGGATAGTGATTTCCTGTAAGAGGTAGAAGATGAGGACCTGTACTATGCTTCCCAGGTATCCTGTTGGCTTCAGAGTCTAAGGAGAATATTTCTTTTGATTCTCCTGTAGAAGGGGATGTTTTTTACTGACACCATTACTAGAATGAAGGACCTTTTCCAATGGGAAGAAAAAAGAAATGGACACACAAAACAGGCACTGTCGACTTCAATTTTATACTCTAGAGCCTCTTGCCATACTTCTTGTCACTGGTGCACGGGGGGATGCTTTCCATTCTGCATGCACCTTTCCAGATAGTGAACCACGAGCACCCAAGAAGCCTGATTGGCTTTATAAAGTCCTTCAGATTCACAAATTTTGACTTCATAACCATCTTGGTGACCCTGCTGTAGTTTCTTTGGCCAAAGATTATAGATCCGATGTTGTTTTTTCATCTGGATACAACCTGTGAGTTACTGGATCCAACTCTGATCCTAGGCTAGCCATATATCACAGACTCTAGACAGCTGAGCTCCATCTCATCTACCCATAATCCCTCACGCCACAGGACTACCTCAAACCTCGTTTGCCACCATTCCTGGACAGTAGCTTGGTCAATTGGTCTGCCAGAATGTATACTTTTTTCTTGTGTTCAGAAGTATTTGAAGTGCTTTCTTCTAGATCCTCTACCCTTGTGCTCACTAGTGTGTGTTAGTGTTCAGTAGGTAAAGTAGGTTAGAATAGGTATTAGGGTTAGTGTTTTAAAGTATTTGTTGGTCTAGTATTTTCAGTATTAGACTTTGCAAGTTAAACTTCATGATTCAATTTGTCGATATTTACTGTGTGCTTAGCTCTGGTTTGGTGAGGTTTTTAGGTTTTTTGGAAGTGGACAAGGGGTTTAAATAGTGTGTTGCTTGTGGGCACTAGCTCCCTTTCACAGGATGCCCATGTCTGTTGTGTGCATTGTTTAAGGGCTGCCTGTCTTGATTCCCTTTGTGCCATTCGTGGAAGTTTTGGCACCTGTGCCATTAACCAGATTAGGGCCAAGTTGATCTTGAAAGGACTATGACCAGCTGGTAATTCGTTGGCTTCCTTCAGCAAGAGGAAGAAGTCCAATCGAGGTCACAAGCAAGGCTTCAAGGACCCTAGAGCATCTAAGAGATACCAAACACATTTGGCTCCATCATCATCTGGTCCAACAAATCCAAAGGTCCCAAGACCCTCTACACCATTGGTGGCTTTAACACAGTTGTCTGCTCTAATAACAGTTATGGAGAAGGTTTTCTCTCTCACTATTAGTGTCCCTAGTCTCCTCTTGTTCAAGGATGTGCCTTCACGGAGGACTTTTTCCCCTCTACCCTGTGGGGAGTCTTTGCCAGATCTGGCTGTTATAGCCTTCATCTAGTAGTCAAGCCTCTTTGATTGGCTTTGTCATCTCTGTCATCCTGGTCAGTCAGGAGTTTAAGACCCTTTGATTTGGAGCAGCTGATTTGGTCCTTTATATGGGTGCAGATGCAGTTAGGACTTATCCCGTCTACTTCAGACATTCAATCAAAAGCTTTGGCTGCTTTGCAGTGGTTTACTCCCTTAGATGCAGTGGTTCTGAGATCATCTGCCTTTCCTCCCTTAGGGTCAGATCCGAATACTAGGCCAATTTCTACTCCAACCTCTCCCTTGGGTTTTTTCAGCTCTGGCTTTATCCAACCCATGTGGGCCTTGGAACCTGAACATTGAGACAGGACTGTCAAGGTCATGTTCTTTTTCTGTTTCAGGGTTATCCCTCCAGCTCGGGACCTCTGCTGTGGATAGCTTGACTCCAGTCTTCACATCGGGGCAAACTGGAGAGGACCTGTGGTCCAGTGTGCCCTTTGGAATCTTTGATACTAGGTCTACTAGATCCGGGCATTGACAATGTGGAGAGCATGTCTCACATCAGGAGAAGGAGTGGTCAGGTACAACTGGTATCTCCACCCTTTGACATCTGCACCTGTGGAAGTGCTTTAACCTGCTCCAGGATAGCTCACCCTTGGGGGGATTTACAGTCTGCCCTTCCTTCAGGGTCCTCAGAATCACATGTCCCCCTGGACAGGAAGTTTCTGGCAAGAAGCAGTCTAAGAGGAAGCACCTGGATTTTCCTGTTGAGTCCCTCACCGAGGATACTGACCTCAAAGGAGAGGCGATTTATTTGTTGTTGCTTTGCCAGTATTGGGGTTGGACTTCCAAAGCCCCATCTCTGAAGGAGTTAGTATTTTTGGAGACCATCAGGGTGGGCCTATCCATGTCCTGGGTAGTTCCCCCTGCAGGAACTCTTATTGACCTGGTGTCTTGGAGGACATAGGAGTGGAACCAATCCCTAAGAAGCCAGACAAGATTCTCGCCCCATCCTAAGTACTAGCAACACTGGAGTAATGGTCCAGCTATGAATGCAGTTGTGCTGGTGGCAAGTCACAAAAAGGACATCTTGGAAGAGAGGTTTCTCAGGTCATCCACAAATATGGAATCTCAGGCATTGGACATATATAGGAAGTGATCCTGTGCCCATTGAGGGCGTCTGAACTATCTTGGTCACTTAACCAAACATCAACATGATGTATTGGAAGTGTCAAGAGTACTTAAGGCACAAGAAACTCCAGAGTCTCAGAAGGCATTGGACACTCTGATGTCCACTGTACAGTCTCTTGGTAATGTTTCCAAGGGTCTGCTAATGCAGTTGACAGCATGTCCTAAGCAAATGGTGCTGGCATTGCCATGCGTCACCAAGTTTGGATGAGGCTGTGTAATTTTTTAGACTTCAAGGTGCCCTTTATTAACACCCCCCTTTGATGACTCTTCTCTTTTTGGACCCAAGGTTAATTACATTTGACCAGAAGTCAACAGGATGGGAAGACACTGTTCGCAGTGATAGTATGTTTTGCTCCCCTTCAACTGACTTCTGTCAGAACCAGAAGGGGAGAAAATGTCTTTGTTTTAGGAAAGCACAGCAGTCTTTCCAGGAAGCTACTATTGAGAGTGCTCTCTGCAGCAGGGGTTTACTACAACAGGTGCCACCTTCGCAGGAGAGGTGGTCTGTAGAATCATGTTTTTTTATGGAGCCTTCTCCAAGAGGCCCTTTACGTGATCTTGCAGGTCTGTCTGGCTGGCTCTGGAGGCAGTTGGGGGTCATTTGGCAATAAACCTGAAGGCTTGGGAGGCCATAGGTGTTGAGTCATATCCAGAGGCTGTAAAATTCCATTTTTGGAAACTCCAGATTTAAATCTCAAGCATCTCCCAGATGTGCAGTCCCATCCGAGTAAGGATGCAGCCATCGAAATTTAAAAGCTGTTAGAAATAGAGTCGTCTAAGAGGCCCCATCAGACCATTGTGGATCCATGGTCTATTTTTTGGTTCCAAGGAAGAAGGACCTCAGGCCAATTTTGGATTTGAGCAGATTGAATTGTTTGCAAAGCAGACCAAGTTCTGGATGGTCATGGTGCAGTCCATTCTACCTCTCTTGAAGAATGACTGGATGTGCTTAACTGAACTTAAGGGTAACAACCATCATATAAAGTTTGTCAGGTATTTCAGGAGGTTTCTATGTTTCAATATGAAAGCTAATCATTTGCAATTCCAAGCAGTGCCCTTTGGTCACACTACTCCCCTGGGTGTTCACCAAATGAATGGCAGTCATAGCAGCCTGGCACAGGCTGCAGGGGTTCTAGGTCTTTCCTTACTTGGATGATTGACTCCTTACTGCCTCTATGAGAGCATCTACAGTTAGAGCCAGAGACTCCTTAATCCAGCTGTGCAGCTCCTTGGGCATCACAATCAACTATCAAAAGTCCAACCTTCTTCCTGTGCAGTTGATAGACTTCATAGGTTGCCACTTGGACACAGTTTCTCAGATTGCGAGACTTCCAGTCTCCAGAGTTTCAGCCCTACAGCATCTAGTTCTTTCTTTGCTGTCTTGCAAAATCTCACCTCCAGCTTATCTTGTTCTCAAACGCTTGGGTCAAATGGAGGCCACCATCTGCTTGATTCCCCTAAAAGTGTATTTTGAGAGTTCTGCAATGGACATTGGAAGTGCAGTAGTCTTATGTATGTGGTATATCCATTGGAGTTCCCCGTTGTGATTATAGACATCTGTTGGAATCAAATCAGATGGTGGTTGAAGTCTTCCTTGTTGTCCCCCCCAGCCGCCTCTCTCCTCAGGTGGGGTGGCATTTCAAAAGAAGGATTGTCCAGGGGATCTGATCCATTACTGAGACCAATCTTCACATCACCATCTTGGAAATTAGGGCAGTCTTCCTTGAACTGCAGGCTTCTCAAGACATTCCCAAGAGTGTGATTTTGGTTCAGACTGAAAACATGTCTGTGGTATGGTATCTGAACAAATGGGGGAAACCTGTTCCTATCCTGTATGTCAAGAGGCAATGAGTAATTTTGTCACAACAGATTTTGGTTGCATCCCACATCCCAGGGAGATCCAACATATTGGCTTACAGTTGGAGCAGGAACATTCTCTTTCTACACAAGTGGTCCCTGAATCCAAGAGTTGCCATTCGTATTTCCTGTGTTGCAGTATGTTTGTACCCCCATCCAACACCAAGTGCAGCTATTATGCATTAGTTCCTCCTCAGGGACAGTCACCTGCTTGTCCAGATGCTGTTCTGTATGCTTGCCCACCCAGGTCTCCTGTATGCCTATCCTCCAACCCCATTTATACAGTTTCTTCAGAAGGCAACCTATTGCAGAGTGAATGTAATCTTCATTGCACCCTTTTGGCCCCATCAGGTGTAGTTTCCCTTCCTTTGACCTCTGCTGAAGTACCCTTCTTGGGTCCTAAATCCCATTCTGGAACTGATCTCTCACCTAGTGGGCCTGGACCTGCCCAACCTTCAGACTCTGAAGTTAACTGCATTTTTTTTCTAATTCCATTGATGGCTCAGAATCCCAAAATATTGGATAGAGTAATGCATATTATGTCATCTTTACAAAAGTTACCTTCATGTAGAGTGCAAGCTAGTAAGCAGAAACGTGTTGTTGTTGAGATACCTTTAAGGGTTTGATTCTTTTTCAGCCCCTTTGGAGGTCATTTTAGACTTAGCAGAATTGATTCACTCTGGCACCAGTTTTTCTACTATTAAGGTGCAAGTGGCAGCTATTTCCAATTTCCACATTGGTAACAACAAATACACCTTTAGTGGCTCTCAGAATTTTGAAGTATTTCCTCAAAGGTACCTTTTTTATTACATCCTCTGGTCCAGGACCCTTTCCCTCCATGGGATTTGCCTTTCATGCTTCAAGTGTTGGCTGCACCACACCCTTTGAACCTTCTGCTACTGTTAGTTTGACATTTTTCTCTTGGAAGATTTTATTTGTGGTAGTGATTACTTCTGCAGAGCGGGTGTCAGAGTTGCATGCCCTCTCTTCAGTTCCTCCATACTTGTTTTTTCACAAAGACAGGGTTTCCCTTTGCAGGAATTCTTCTCTACTTCCTAAGGTGGCTATAGTGAAAAAATTGAACCAATCCATTCACTTACTTCTGTTTTTTTTTTCATGCTTTTTCTAGCAAGGGGGATTACTTGCTGCATTGCCTTGATGTTCATAGACAATTGATCTTTGATTTGGACAGAACAAAATCCTTCAGTAAGTCTAAAGAAGAGTTTGGTTCCTTGTTCAAAGCATAGTTGGGCCATGCCATTGTCTAAGGTTACTCTCTCCAAGTGTCTGTCTGATTGCATTTCTTTTGGTATACTTTGAAAAGAAAGCCCTTGCAGGGTAAAACCAAAAGGTCATTCTACAGCTATGGCTATTTCTACAGCTTTTTGCTGCAGAGCTGCATTGGATGAGGTTTGTGCAGCAGTTACTTGGGTGGGTCCAAATACCTTTATGTTCCACTACAAACTGGACATTCAGTCAAGGTCCAGAGTTTTTTTGGTTCCACCATATTGCACAATATCCTTCTGTAAAACCTCCCTAGGGTTTTACTTTACTGAGGACTCTGTCCCATAGGTTGAATACAGACAGAAGAGACAACAGTGGATGTGAAAGTTACATACTGACCATAATGATAGATCCATGTTATCTCTTTCCATCTGGTTCAGCCTTCCTTGCCTCCTGCCCCCACCATTTTGGTGAACCTCTTGATCACGGGACAACTAAGTTGGGGAGGTTATTTTCCCTTCTGCGTTGGGGTCCTTAATTGTTTTTCTATTGATATTGAGCATGGTCGGTCTGGGTAGTATGGGGAAAACTCAATCTCGAGGAAATCCTGAGGAGCGAGGGATTATGGGTAGTAGTTTCAGAGCTTGACGGATTGAAGCCTATGATATATGACCAGCCTCTGATCCAAAAAGCCACAGGTTGAACTAGACAGAAAGAGACAACACTGATCTGTCTTTATGATAAATACATAACTTCAGATGTGTTGTCAATCTCTCCTTTATTCTTACTGATGGATCGGATCCGATACATCGGATCTACCTCAGCCTTTTTGAAAGCTTAAGGTCTTCAGCAAAGCTTGTGCGCATCCTTCCCTACCCATAATGCAGTTCCCCAACTTTCTCAGATCTTGTTTGTCGTGCTGTGAGAAGGCTGTTCTAGCAAGCTGTGGGCTAGGGTTTTTTCTATTACTTTTGATATTTTTTATATATTTTATTTTTATTATCTTCATAGTTGCTTATACCTTAATTTCTTCGCTAGTTTAGTGCCTTCCCTTTTGAGACTAAGTTTTTCCCCTTTCCGTTAGCATCCAGTTAAATTAGAGGACGTCTAACTTACACCCATTTTAGTTGGAGGGTGTTCCTTTCCCTTTTAGTACATTTCCTCTTTCTGTTTGTGTCCGGTTAAGTTGGAGGACATCTGACTTACACCCATTTTAGTTAGAGGGTGTTTCCTTTCCCCTCATTTGTAGGTAGTGTTTCCTAGTTATTTCTTTCTTTCCTTGTCCGGTTACCATCTGTTTTAGAGAATGGCTAACCTAAGTGCGTTTAAGTTATAGGACCCCCCCCCCTGCTGCTGTTGTCCAAAAATAAAAAAAACGAGAGAGGGCCTTTCACTTTTCCTCCGTCATCTTTATCTAGAATTAGCTTAGTGTGTTGTATTTTAGTTTTGGCTAACTATTCTGTTGTCACGATGTCTCAAAAAGAGGGAAAGCCCCTAGGGTTTAAAAAATGTGAGAAGTGCAGTAAAAAGATGCCCCTCAGTGACTCACACATGTGTGTGTACTGTTTTTGGGCCTCTTCATCTACAAGAGTCCTGTTCCCACATGTTCAACCACAGGGCACTTATGGAATGTAAGAATAAGTTGATCTTGAAGGGGTTATTAAAACCCCCATTTTCTGAAGCTATATCTGCTGATCCTTCTACTCCAAAATTGGATAAGTCTGAGAGAGCAGGAAAACAGCATTCTCCAGCTCCGAAATCCTCATTGGAGCCAGCAGCTGAACAACCTTAAGTGTCTGCTCCGGCAATACTTTCGGAGCAGACAGGAACCTCCGGAGCAGGGACTTCATCAGAGCAGACAGAATCCTTGGCTCAGAGATCCTCTATTGATCCTCTGCTCCAAAATACCCATTACACACTAAGTGCCATTATTGGAACCAATCTCCATTCTTGGAGCCAGTTACTTCTCAACTCCCTGGAATTCTAGTGAAACTTTTTCATGAGGGTGCTGCTGCTTCTACTATTAAAGTCCAACTGGCAGCAATTTCAAATTTTCACGTGGGAGAAAACGTCTCTATAATTATGTCCCACAGATTCTCTAAAGCCTTTCTGAAGGGAATGATGATTAGACCCCCATAAAAAAACAACTCCTCCCCAAAATCAGAATTTTATATTAACAAACATCATTTGTCCCCCCTCTTTGAACCTTCGGCCACATGTCATTTAAAGTTTCTCTCTTGGAAAACACTTTTTAGTGGATATTACCTCAGCTGAAGAGTTTGAGATGCAAGCCTTGTCTACCAAGCCCCTATACCTTGTTTTTCGTAAGGACAGAGTTTCTCTGTGCACTAATCCTTCCTTTCTTCTGAAGGTTGTGTTGGAAAGTAACCTCAATCGATCTATTGAGCTGCCAGTCTTCTTCCCGAATTACCAGAACAAGGGTGAATACTATTTGCATCTTCTGGACATACATAGACAGTTACACTTTTATTTGCACAGAACTTCAGGATTCAGAAAATCGGATCAACTCTTTATATCTTGTTCTGAAATTAGAAAAGTTCAACCAGTCACAAAAGTTACCATATCTAGATGGCTCACATTTTGAAAATCCTACATCTACAGTTCTAATAACAGGACTCTTCCCTTTCCTGTTAAGGCACACTCCACCAAGTCAGTAGATACATCTGCAGTTTTCCAAGCAAGGTTACCCAGGGACAATATCTGTGCTGCAACTACATGGGCAAAACCTCGTACATTTATTTTATTACATATTGCAAACCGGAACTGGCCTCCAGGAGTAGAACCTATCTTGGTTCTATGGTTCTGATGAATATTCTCCCTTGAGCCACCTAAGAGTCAGGTTGCTTGGGGTCCAGTCCCATCAGTGAGAATAAAGGTGAGATTGACAACACATAAAGCAGTTGTGTACTTACCATAACGTTCCATTTGTGTTGTCCACCTCAACCTTTATTCTCACAACCCACCATCCATGCCCTTTTCCAAAACTCCTGGGTGACTGGGTAGATATTGGATTCATGGAACTCCATAGCCTCAGAAATACTACCTCTGTCCCATTGACATATATAGCTCCTTGTGTGTATTACTTCATTTAACACAAGTTTTTGCTTACCTTATGTTTTCTGGATGGGCAAACAAGATCTGAGAAAGTTGGGGAACTGCATTACGGGTAGGGAAGGATGCCCACAAGCTTTGCTGAAGACCTCGAGCTTTCAAAAAGGCTGAGAAGGATCTGACCCATCAGTGAGAATAAAGGTCAAGATGGACAACATACATGGAACATTATGGTAAGTACATAACTTTTTTTTCTAAACAAGTAACTACTACTAACCTAGGTGGGGAGGGCTTTTGACAGGTACGGGATTAAAGTCAACACTTTCTGTATCTTCATTAAATCAGCTGTCTCACTGGGCCAAATTTCTGCTTGCACCTTTTTCTTTTAAAACATGACTAAGACCAAGTCTTCCATACATAACATGATACGCTCATAATTGCATCACTGTTGCAATAGCCTAACCTATTCAAGTTATACTTTAACAGGGATATGACCAATTTGCTAGCTTTTCAAAGTTGACTGGCACCTTACACACACCCTAATTTCCAGGAGTTTGAGCAGCATTCCATATAAAAAGGCAGAGTGCCCAAAAGCTCAGATCTTTCTTGCCACCAAAGTGCACTTTCTGCTGGCTTCGTGGAGCTGATGGTTGGCTAGCAATCCTTCAAGGCTGGTCAGATAAGTCCCCTACCTGGGAAGACTTCTGCTGTTTCATTTGCAGTGGGTTTTTTTGTTTTTTTTTTTGTTTTTTGTTTTTTTTTCCTGTAAATTTTTTTTTTAACTGCTAGAAAACTTGATTGGTATGCCATACTGATCTAAGGGATTTTACTTCTGTGAATACTGGGTTAATATCTGTTTTTTTTTTAACTTTCTTCTACATATTCTTATAGAATTTGTATTTGGGATTAGGCTTGGTGTTTTTGTGGACTGTGTGTGTATGTTTGTTGGGGGGTGTATCTCCACTTGTTTTTTTTTTTTTATCATATAAAAAAAAAAAAGTTTTTTGGAGGCTTTTGCAAAGTTAACCGACTCTTTCAGGCCCTGCTACCAGTCATTGATGCTGCATACTTGTTAGGTAGCCTCCTTCTATGCCTCAGGCACTGAAGGCTGACCCTACTGTAGCTGGTCTTTGTTACTTGCACTAATTATTTTCCCCCTGTCCTTCTGATGTAGCACATACAGCTGCTAAGATGGGGCTATGCACATCCTCTGCATTTGCACGGATGTCCTCTGTAGGCAAGTGAGAACCACTCTTCAGTTTTGGGGAAAGGAGTGGGTAAGGGCCTCCTACATAGAGGGAAATGGAGCCTGAGCTACAGAATAGTGTGACCGCCTTGGGTCAGTCTTTTTTCAAGGATTCTTCCCAGAAAAGAAAAGGTTAAAAATATGAGATGTTATGTTGTCCTATCTTGCCTTCATTCATTGCTGGTTGGGTTCGGAATCTTGGCCTTATACAAAAGCTCGAGAGCTTCCACCAGCTTGTGGCTATACCCTATCCCATGATGATCCTGTAAGGATCTAGGCTGAGTGGAAACTTTTATGTTTTTTCTCAAGTGATTTTATCAAAATGTTGCGATGTTTGTAACCTTTTCTAGTTTAAAAGTAGTGGGTAGTATATTAAGAGTGTTCATTATTGTGTTTGTGCTGTTTTTCTTGTTGGCTGTTGTATACCGCTAGGCCTGTTTGTTTCTTCTCCCTATCCCGATCCCAAACTTGTTTAAATTAGAGAGTTTTGGGTCATTGTTTGTTGCTACCAGTGTTATTTCCTTGCTCATTGGGTAGTCCGTTTGAGTTAGAGGGCTCCCTTCAGCCCGTTTAAGTTAGAGGGCTTTCCCTTCCCTTTCCTGTGTAGGAGTTAGTCATTTTTTGGTTAGAGACTTCTCCTCCTGTTGTTGCACTGAATAATTATTTTTTTTTTTACTTGTGTGTGTGTGTGTTAACTTTATATAGTTTTAAAAAAAAAAAGTTGTTGGCTTTTTCCCTTATGTGCCCCTAGTTAGCGTTCTGACTTGTTTTTTGTTGACTGCTGTCTACAATGTCTAAGGATACCAGAGAAGCGAAACCTTCAGGTTTCAAGAAGTGTGACAATTGCAACCAGAAGATGTCTCTTACAGATGGACACACCAGCTGTGTGTATTGTTTGGGTACTGTCCACCTTCAAGGTCATGTTCCTTCTGCCATACTTTTATTTTGAGTCTTTATGGAAAGAAGGAACAAGTTGATAGTCAGGGGTTTGTTGAAGACACCTTTTGCTGAGGCTTTAGAAGGGAATCAGAGCTCTTCAAAAACTACTCAACAGTCCCCATCCTCCAGATCTGAGAAATCTACAAAAAGGTCATCCTCTACTGCTCCATTATTGGAGCCGACAAAAAAGCAAGCAAAGGAGTCATCTGCAGACCCGGAGGCTTTCCGGCCTGAAAAATCTCCCTCGTTGGCTCCTACTGTAATCTCTGAGCCAAAAAAGTTCCAATTTCAGAGCCGTTCTCCAGTTCAGGAACCGGTCTCCCCAGTACTACATTCTCCTTTGCTGCAAGCTGTGAGGTCCCGATTCTGTCCTCTTGATCCTCCAGGAGCCTTTCAGATGATGACGTGGAGTGAGTGGTTAAGAGGCTGTTACAGATGCGAGCGCTGGCCAAGATTCTGTCGACCCTGACTCAGAAGGATTCTGAGCCGACCAATATCACTTCCCCTTCGTTGGTTCCTCCTCCGACCCATTGCATGGCTTCAGAGCTGGAGTATTTGGACCTGATCACAGAGGAACCATCGGTACCGAGACCTACTTCAGGATCCGGCCACCACTCCAGCCTCCTCAGCTCCATCGGGAGTCGAAGGGTCTAGGAGCCGATACTCTCTTATTGGGTCTAGGGAGGAGAGTCTGGCTGGACAGTTGTCCAACCCGAGTGTACCTGTCAGGGCTTTGACTAGGGTGAGCTTGGTGCCTACATTGGCCTTGGAGCCCACTGACTTGGTCCAGGGGGGTTTCCTAGTTCCACAGAACTGAGAACCTCCTCGGAGTAGGGTCAAGGGGCCTTCGATGTGATGAGAGTACTGTCACCTCAGACTCCTCCACTCTCTGGTCCAAGTACTGTTCCCCCAAAGGCGCCAATGTCCACCTCAGTGTCATCACTCCCTCCCAGGCATGGAGACCCAATGCCCCAGGATGCCCCATTGGGTGAAGCGGTCTCTTCTGAAACCTCGCCAGAGTGTCCCTCTGAGGAGGTCCCTCGGAAGAGGTTGTGTAAAAGGAAGCATCTAGACTCCCTGGAGGAGTCCATCACTTCAGACACGGATCTTGATTCGGAAGAGTCTCCATGGTCACCCTCTGAGGATGTCTCCTTTGCAGACATCCTAGAAATCCTTAAGCAGAGAGGTGGCTGAAAGCCCATCAACCCTTCTGAGGATCAGTCTGTGTACCTGGAGGTGTTTGGGTCTCGTCCTTCCATCTCTTGGGTCTCTCCCCCTTTTGACAAACTCATGAATGTAGTCAGTCAAAAGGCATGGGGTTTTCCGGACTCAGTAGACCCTGTTCCTAGGAGGCCAAATAAGTTCAGCACCGCTCCTGCAGACAAGGAATTTCTCAGTAAAAGTGTCCCGGTAGATGCTATGGTGGTGGCAGCGGCAGCCACCAAGGAGGAGTTGTTGGAGACATCCTCATCTGTCCATCCACCGAATAAAGAGTCTCGAACAATGGACAATTATGGAAAGCGTATGTTTTCTTCAGCATCCTTTGTTCTTCGATCACTGAACTACCTGACCCATTTCACCAGGTTTAAAAGGGATCTCCTAAAGGAGCTAGGAGATACCCTCCAAGGTTCTGTAGCTGCGGGGGGTTTGGACAAGGCCTCCTCCCAGCTCTCCACCCTAAACTCCATTGTTAACTCCTCTATGCAACCTATTTCCTACGTGGCCGATGGAGCGAGTAGGGCAGCGGGTACAGGAATTTCCTTAAGGAGACATTCTTGGATGCTCTTATGAGATTTTGCTGAACCCTTCAAGTCTTCCTTTACTGATGCCCCTTTTGACGGCTTGGCTTTGTTCGGGCCAAAATTAAAGAGACCTTAACCAGGTGTGAACAGGAGGGAAAAACTCTATCTGCTATTGGAGTCCATTTCTCCCTGCATACCAGACCTTATCCTAAAGGAAGGGGGAAAAATGTGGTTCCATAAATCCCAAACAGCTTTCCTGGATGCACATCGTGATTCAGGAAAGGTCTTTGGGATTTATGGAACCACAAAGAGCTTTCCTGGATGCACGTCGTGATTCTTCCCCCAGAGGCAGAGGGGGAAGTCGCAATGGAAGACGCCGACCACACGGCAGAGGGGGTCCGCAGAATCAGGGTGACAGGGATTCCTTCCTTGGTAGACCCTTTCAACGATGCTGAGAGGAAGGCCCCTCTGTCCATCTCTGGAGGCAGTCAGAGGTCGCTTGTCACTGTACCCAAATGCATGGCTAGAAATTACAAAAGACAAATGGATACAAATGATCATATCCAGAGGCTACCAACATACCCTTTTTCTCTCCCCCTTTAGGAAAAAAAAAAAAAAGCAAATCCCAGATGTACCACCCAGTCAAAGGGAACATGCAACTTTAGAGGTACAAAAGTTGCTAGAAAAAAAGAGTCATCCAAAATGTCCCCGCAGACCAAATTGGATCTGGAACTTACTCGTGGTTCTTTTTAGTTCCAAAAAAGACAGGGGACTTGGAGGCCTAGTCTGGATCTCAGCAGACAAAACATGTCCATCAAAAAGTCAAAGTTCCAGATGGTAACACTGCAGTTGATACCCCCCTTTCTGGGGCAAGATGATTGGATGTGCTCTGTAGAGCTCCAGGATGCGTACTACCACATAAAAATGGACAGGTGATCCAGGAGACATTTATACTTTCAGTTGGGAGCCAATCACTACCAGTTTCGAGTTCTGCCCTTTGGTCTCACTACAGCTTTCAGAGTGTTCACCAAATGCATGGCAGTAGTTACAGCTCACCTGAGGCATCTAGGATTCCGGGTGTTTCCATATTTAGATGATTGGCTCCTAACCGCCACCACCGAGCATCTATTACAAGGGTGAAGGACACCACCATTCAGCTTTGCTGTCAGCTAGGCATCACAATAAACTTCGAAAAATCTGGCTTGTGAAACTTTTTTGAAAGTTCTGGGTACCATGGCAGCAGCAATAACTTTGGTGCCTTTAGTTTGTCGGCATATGAGGATTCTTCAATGGTTAGTATTCGCTTGTTGGTCCATGCAGGAACTACCCATGTCTCACACAGTGATCATAACAGAGTCTTGTAAAAAAGATTTACATTGGTGGCTTTGCTTCACTCAGCTGACCTTGGGACGATCGTTTGTTTTTCTGCAACTAGTAGCCACAGTGACCACGGATGCTTCCCAGACAGGGTGGGGGGGCATTATCTGGGGAAGACTCTCCAAGGTGTTTGGAAGGATCATGAGAACCACTTGCATATCAGTGTCCTAGAGATGAGAGTGGTGCTTTTGGTGTTGCAGGTATTCCAGGACTCTCTTCCATCAGGAACAATTGCATTTCAGACAGACAAAATGTCAGTGGTGAGGTACATAAACAAGGAGGAACCAAATCCTACTCCCTATGTTGAGAGGCCCAGAGAGTATGACAAAGGCAGTCTCTTCCCAATGCTTTCTGACAGTAACGCACATCCCGTGGAAGTCCAACGTGATAGCAGACAAACTCAGTAGAGCCATTCTGATGCCCGAGTGGTCCCTAAAACAGGAAGTTGCGGAAGAGATTTTTCGCAAGTGGGGCCAACCGTGCTGCAACCTCTTTGCCACATCCATGAATACAAAATGCAGCAGCTACTTTGCCCTGATCCCCCCTCCAGGGAAGTCACCAAAAGATGCACTTGTAGATGATTGGCCCCCGGGTCTCCTCTATGCCTTTCCCACTTTTCTCCTAATATCGAATGTCCTTCAGAAAGCCAACATGTTGAGAAGCAGCATTATATTCATCGCACCATACTGGCCTCGTCAGATTTGGTTCCCCTTTCTATGGCCCCATCTTCAGGAGGAGCCGTGGATTCTGAATCCATTTCCAGATCTCCTGACCCATCCGTCAGAGTCGCTCCATCCATCTGTTCAAACCCTGAAATTGACAGATTGGCTGCTCCAGTTCCACAAATAGCCAGGCTTCCTGATATTTCCCCTGCAGTGAAACATATTTTGATTTCATCTCATAAGGCGTCAACCAGGAAATTAAATTATAGCAAATGGAAAAGATTTTCCTGTTGGGCTTGCAGCAACCATACTGATCCCTTTATTGCCCCCATGACAGCTGTTTTGAACTTTCTGGCTAAACTTTTTAATGAAGGTCCAGCGGCAGCTACTATTTTGAGTGCAGTTGGCTGCTATTTCGAACTATCATATCAGGAAAATGGGGCTAAAAGTCATGTCCCACAGACTTTTAAGGCATTCTTGAAAGTTACGTTCTTACTAAGACCCCCCATAAAGGAACCTCCAGCACCATGTGACCGAACTTTTGTTCTATCCATGTTGATTCTTCCTCCCTTTGAACCCACATCATCTTGTGACATAAAGTTTTTGTCGTGGAAGACACTCCTATTAGTGGGCATTATGTCTGCTAGACGAGTGTCTAAACTCCAAGCTTTGCCCATATGTTCCCCCTTACATGACCTTTCATAAAGATAGAGTTTCCTTATGAACAAACTCTTCATTCCTACAAAAAGTGTGTTCAGAATCTAATTTAAATCAATCCATTGACTTACTCGTCTTCTTCCCAAATTTTGGCAACAAAGCTGAGTATAAATTACACCAGTTAGACGTACGTAGACAGTTACGTTTCTACCTGCATAGAACAAAAGACTTGAGAAAACTGGATCAGTTGTTTGTATCCTTTTCAGACAAAATGAAAGGAGCCCCAATATCAAAAGTCACACTTTCTAAATGACTGAAAGAATGTATAACTTACACATACGTAGCTCAGAACAGAGAGCTTCCAGGGAAAGTTAAAGGCCATTCCACAAGGGCCATATCTACCTCATATGCTTTTCAGGTCAGGCTACCTAGGGATACCATTTGTGCAGCAGCTACATGGGTAAAGCCTCATACCTTTATCACTCATTACAAAGTTGATTTGGCCTTCAGGAACAGGGCCTCTTTTGGATCTACTGTTCTGAAGAGTTTTCTCCCTTGAGCCACCCAAGAAAGTAGGTGCTAGGGACACTGTCCCAACCAGCAATGAATGAAGGCGAGGTAGGACAACATAACATTAAGAAGTTATGTACTTACCATAATGTTCCACGTTTGTTGTCTATCTCATCTTCATTCTTGTGTCCCACCCTCCTTCCCCCACCTTCACTCCTGGAGGATTGAGTGGTTCTTATAAAAATTGGATAATATGTCTCTGAATCTCCTCTTAGTCTTTTCTTGGGATATGGTTACATGCTTAGATATAATAATTATGGTATCTACAAACAAGATCTCGGTAATCTTCCCTGAGCATCATGGGATAGGGTATAGCCACAAGCCGGTGGAAGCTCTTGAGCTTTTGTATAAGGCTGAGTTGGAACCGATTCTTGGTTCTGAACCCAACCAGCAATGAATGAAGACAAGATGGACAACAAACATGGAATGTTATGATGAGTACATAATTTATTCTCTGTATCCATTTCTATGGACAAAGAACGTTTGCAGGAATTTGCTAGGAAAATAATTTCTGCTTTTACTCTGTCTAATTCAGAAAAGAGAGTTCCCTCTCTTTATGAGTCTGATTTTTAGTAAGAAGTGCGGGGATTGGCAGGAGAATGTTGTACTTCAGTGTTTGCTTCACAACTGGAAGATTCTGATTCTGAGGAAAGTGTTGCTTCAGATTTCCCTCCAGCAGACCTAACTTTTTTTTGAGACTTTAAAATGAGAGAGATTTCAATGGACACAAAATGAAATTCATACTTCCCAGCAAAAGTATTATGACTTATTACAGTTGGATATTCTACAGTCTGTAGCTATGTATGCCTCCTGTTTTATCTGGTTTTGAAGATGTTTTTGTGACAGCTTGAAGTTTATGCAGCAGTAAACGGTGCTGCTGGAAAGTCTAACAAGGTTTATAGGACTCACAAATCTGTTTAACCATAAAGCAGACCATACAGTGTTTTCCTTATCTCAAACTATAGCTGTTAAATTGATTTATAACACTAGCAGATTTGGGAAGAAAATGTGTATTCATCTACCACTTTAACATTCAGAATTTTAATCTGCCAGGCTCAAATATTAAAGTTTTTACTTCTGACTTTTGAGAGCATGCAAAAGTTAATTGTTCATCTTCCTTTTTCTGAGACAAAGACTTCCTTGAATGCCCCTGTTTTATCTGCTCCTGAGGTCATTGAACATTCTGTAAAGGAATACTCTGCCTTAGAACTCAAAAAACATGTCTTTTTTTATTGTATCTTTGCTTTCTGAGTTATTTTAATGCCTCAAAATCACTTTGTTTCTTTTTCAGTTTTAATGTGTTTTCCACAAACTGCCTTAGTAACATGATCTAATTTTCTTGCCTTCAGTCCTTCATCCAAGAGTACATTTTAAGTACTCCCTATGTCAATCATGCTAGGTATAAGGAAGTGGTGGTTTCTCAAGCCATTGAGATAGAATGGCAAGACTGTGAAGCACGGTCATCTAACACACCTTCAGTAATAGAGCTATTTCTGTGTTTCCCTGACTAAGCCTTTATGTGTCTGTCAGAGCTTCTTTTACACTATAAATAGCTGTTGGCTACTTACAGCAAAAGAAAGTAGGTAAATAGCAGGCTTTAGAATGGGCATATCTCCCCCCCCCCCCACGCACACACATGCTGAGGTGTGAAAACTCTTTAACTGCAGTAAATTATCCTTGCTGTATCATGTACATGTTACAAGTAGTACTTGAAAGGACTCCAAAGTAAGTCTGTCAGCTATTTCTTAATGCCTTCAGTGGGAAGGCTTTTTTTTCTCTCTAATGAATGATGCAGAATTAAAATGTGCGTTACTAGTTCCTTAATTATTTGTCATGTTCACCCCCTTTTTTTCTGTTTCATATTTATTTATACTTTGGTAACCAGGAAAGTGAGCTGGTCCCCCAGGACCCTTTACAGCCATGATTCGGGCTACATTGGCAAAGATAGTAAGTCGTAAATGCATTTAACAATGCAAAGAAAAAATACTGACATAAAGACATTGACAAAGAGTCAATGTGTGACGATGAATAAGTAAAACATTAAACAACATTTACTAGAATATATACACTAATAATGCTCCCATGTTAACTTTATTATAAATAATGAATTGTATGCACTCGTACTTCCCAACTCATGGCTCTGTAAGATGTTACTGTTCTCTAAATGACTGTAAATAACCAAGTGAATGTTTTATGGCTTCACAAAAAAAATGGGTGGGTTGATAATTATATTTGCATCATTTTTGTTGCCCTAAGATAGTATGAAAACATACTAAAACCTACAAATTTTGGAATGGAACAATCATTGCCATTGAGCGCTTTAGCTAGTATGATGAAAAAGAATTGGGATATGGAGAAAGGTTTATTAGAATAATGACAATTAAATTATGCACACATGCATGCACATTTCCGGTCTCTGTGTGCATATATTTGTGTGCACCTGTATACGTGTATGTTATGTACACATGTGCATCCATATGTTGGGTCCGTGTTCAGCTACTGAAAAGAAATATCCGCAAACGGCTAAATATCGAACATAAAACATCGAAATGTAACATTACCAAATGCGTATAACTTCAAAAAATCATTCATTGAATGGCCATAGTTAACCAGCAACCAGGAAGTAATGTGATGCATAAGGTAAGTGAAGGAAACCTTTTAAGTTTTCCCTTTTCCCCACTGTATTGTGATTTCGGAATTGGTATATATAGTTAGGTGGGGTGTGGGGGGCAAAGCCCCCAACATGGTTGGTTGTGAAGTTGGCCAACTATGGCCATTTGATGAATGATTTTTTGAAGTTATACTCATTCAGTAATGTTACGTTTCGATGTTTTACTTTTGATATTTAGCTGTTCGTGGATATTTCTTTTCAGTAGGTGAACAAAGACCCCATATGTCAGTGCATGTCTGAGTACTTACTAAAATATTTATTGCGTAAAATATCTAGTGCACATTTCTCTGGATTTATTCACTCTGTACAGCATCCCATATATAGTACTATACATGCTACATTCATTTTTATACACACACACATATATATATATATATATATATATATATATATATATATATATATATATATATATACACACACACACACATATACAGTTATACAATTTCAGTTTTGGTTTGTTTTTTATTTAAAGGACATAAAGTACACACAGGCATATAATCTATTTCTCCGTTAGAGACACACACACACACACTCTCTCTCATATGTTTTTGTATATACATGTAAGATGTGCTGTACACACATGCACTTTGCATATTATATATACCCAAACACATATGTATTTTATATATATATATATATATATATACACACATACACACACATATATGCACACAGACATACAGTCAGACGTGCATTTAAACGCATTTAAGTACTTCTTATTTCCTTTTCTTAATGTTTTTAATACACAGGCACATAGTAAACATATGTTAAAGTAAATTCAGCTGTGTATTACGGTTGCCATCAATGGTCCAATTTCCTTTGTGAACTAGAAAATGCTGATGCACTCTACCACTGTAACGATTGACTCAGTCAGTGGGAATCTCTTACCATGGGTCTGTGTGTACCAGATATGCATTCCCCTCTGGAAGGATATTACAAAAAGCATACAAGACCTTTTTGTGAACAGTCTCGGTGCACCTAGTTAATAGAGTTGCCACCTGTCTATCTTTCTGCAGTTCTGTCCTGTGTGTGTGTGGGGGGTTCATAGGTAGGTACTAGGCTATTGGCCCTAAGGCCTATATAAGCCTAGCCAAAAAGTACCCTGGCTTTCGCCACCCAAGAAAATAATTTCCTGTGCCCCTGTTGAGCAGAGCCACAGAGGTGATCCCCAGGGTGAATTTCCTATTTCCCATCCAATCATCAAGATTTTTCTTAAAGAGTGCTAATGAGGAGCTTTGTTTGATATAGATAGGTAGTTTGTTCCAGTATATGGGAAGTCTTTGGGACAGGAATCTATCCCTCTAGCATGTTCTGTTTATTGTAGTGACAAAGTTTAGGTCCCTAGAGCATGTAGCTCGGAGGGATTGGGATTTCTTTAAGTGGAGCATGTCCAACAGCTCTGGGTTTGACATAGCTTTGTATGTTAGGCAGAGATCGCCTCTGAGTAGGCAATATGCAAGGAAGTAAAGCTGGAGTTTTTTGAG
The DNA here is from genome assembly GCF_019279795.1 of Protopterus annectens. Lineage (NCBI taxonomy): Eukaryota > Metazoa > Chordata > Ceratodontiformes > Protopteridae > Protopterus > Protopterus annectens. Next base: position 836,451,262 of record NC_056747.1, read on the forward strand.
ACTGTCTGCGTAGGGCATCTGTTTGAGGCCAGTAATCCTCTTTGTGAGGCCTTTCCAGTTGTTGATGTCTTGTGAGGTACATACCCAAAGGGGTGTTGTACTCTATAATGGGTCTAATGAGTGACGAGTACAGGGGAACAATGACCTCTTTTTTCCTGGATGAGAAACCTTTTGTGATGAGGTGTGCCATGTAGAAGGATTTCCTGACTACTGTGGTGATGTGATTATCAAAGGAGACACTACTGTCCACCTGTGTCCCAAGGTCTCTTATCACACTTTCGGTGTTAAGTAGACTACCGCCTATGTGGTAGCTCATGGGTACAGAGTTTTTACCAAAGGAGATGACAATGCACTTTTTGGCATTGAACTTGAGGCCATGGCTCTGACACCAGGCATCTGTCTCCATAAGGCCCTTTTGTAGGATGTCCACATCGTTAGGAGTTTCAATTATGGCTCCTAGTTTGCAGTCATCTGCGAACTTAGTCAGCCAAAGACCTTCTGTGTTAGCCTGTACTTCAGAAAAGTAGATACCAAACAGGAGAGGACCCAGGACTGAACACTGGTACTCCACTTGTCACTGGTCTGAAGTCGGATTTGGAGTCTGCTACATTCACAGTGTGGGTTCTGTCAGTGAGCCAGTTGGCAATCCATCTTATGATTTAGGGATTTATACCTAATTTAGTGAGTTTATAATTCCAGAGTGGGAGATGGTGTCAAAAGCCTTAGTGAGATCTAGATAGGCTGTGTAAATAACCTTACCCTCATCTACGGCTTTGGTGACTGCTTCAAAGACGTCAATCAGGTTTAGGAGACATGATCTGCTTTTTACAAACCCAAACTGGGTGGGGTCCAGAGTTTGGAGATTACCAATGTCTTTGTGTATAAGATCCATGATGATGCATTCCATAGCCTTGCAGACCAGGCTTGTTAGGCTAATGGGGTGGTAGTTCCTGGGGTCCGTGGTGACTTCCCCTTTGTGGAGTGGAATAACCATCGCTATGCACCATTTTGTGGGCACAAAGCCTGAGGTGAGGCTATGATTGAACATGGTGCTTAGGTGGGGTGCCAGTTCATTCTGCAGTTCATGTAGAATGCAGCCTGGAATGTTGTCAGGTCCCATGGATGCTGTGTTCTTGGCTTTGGAGAGTGTGTTATTTTTACCTGTGCAGCCGTGATTACAGGAACTTTGCATTCTTCCAGTATAGAGATGGTCCCTTTAGGGGATGGGGGCGGGGGGTGAAGTCAGCACTGAATCCATCTGCCAGGATGTTGGCAATATCAGTTGGTTCTGTATATTTAATGCCATTGTGCTAACTCAGAGCAGATCTGTGTGTTGCCATTGAGATTCTTGACATAGCTATAGAATGCTTTGTGGTTGTCTTTAGAATCAGTGGTGATTTTGTTTTCATAACTAGCTTTGGAGGATTTTATGAGGGATCTCAGCTTTTTACTGAGGCTGACCAGGGAGTTCCTCCAATCATGGGATTTTACTCTTTTGCAACAGTTTCTTTCTTCTGTTGTAGAGTTTGCTTATGGCAGGGGACCACCAGATTGGCTTCCTTTTTTTTGGAGGATAGCATCTTGGTTCTGTTAGGGATAGTACGATCCATGCACTCGTGTAAGTGCTTATAAAGTGCATTTGTGTAGGATTCAGCAGTTGTACCTCTATTGTCTGTCTGTATAGGTGTCGTGAAGTTTGCTACTTCTGTCTTAAGAAGCGTGAAGTTGGCTTTGGAGAAATTTTTTATGGTGGTTTCCCTAATGGGGGTTGGGGGCAGGATATGGATTCTAGGGTGATTAGCTTGTGGTTGGATCTGACCAATGAGAAACTGACCTCTGGTGTGGAACACCATGTTGATAATGACCAGGTCTAGGATATTGCTGCCCCTGGTGGGGGTGTGGATAAGTTGATCCAAGGCATTGGAATTTATGAATTCCAGAAAACATTGAGCAAAAGAGTTGGTGCATGAGTAGTTTTCCCAGTTAATGATGAGTTAGTTGAAATCCGCCATTATTAGAGTGTTGGGTTGTACCCTAATATTTTTCAGTGTATCAAGAAATGAGGAGTGGGAATCCTATGGCATGGTGGGGGATCTGTAGCAAGTTACAATTTGTATTGCAGTCTTGCCCAGAGTTAGTTGCAATTGGATAATCTCTGATACATTACGCTGAGCAACTAGCCTGGAGGTGTGGATATCCTTAATGAATATGAACTCGCCTCTGCCTTTAGTGTTTCGGTCCTGGTTAGGTGGCCAAAAGGTGTGGTATGAATTATAGCCTGGTAATGCAGGGGTGCTCTTTGGAGCCTTGAACCAGGTCTCTGTCACTGCACAGATGTCGATGTTCTCCATTTTAAGGAGTGCCTTGAGTGAATGCATTTTGAGGTTTAGGCTTCTAGCATTGAGTAGCAATGCTTGCTTGTACCTGTTAAGGTGGTGAATTTGTCATTTGAACCTTGCCTAAAAAATGCACTGTAGGGGTGGCAAGACCCTTTGCCAGTATTCAGAATCCCAAGGGTGACAGGTGCAGGCCATCTCTGGCAAAGCATCGTGGTCTGTGGATCATGTCATCCCAGTCAGACAGATACTAGATCCCCTTAGAATGACACAAGAAGCTTAGCCAATTGTTGAAGTCAATCATTTTGTCTTTGTACTGTGGTATCATTCTGGGTGATGGCAGGATGCTACTCAGGGCTAGGGTCATACCTGCCTGGGCTACAGGATCAGGGAGCTTCTCCATGTCTCTCTTCATGTAGATCAGGGAGGTACATCTCAGGTCATTCACACCAACATGAACAATGACAGAGTCATATTTGTACTTGTTGTGGAGTGACCTGAGTGCGTGCTTTATGTGGCTGATCCAGGCACCCAACATGCAGCTGACAGTAACTTTCTTCTTATTTAGCCTGATGAGTGGAACCTGAGTTGTCTGACTATAGTCACCTATGACTAGAGTGTTGGGTATGTTGTTATGCCTTATGGGCTGTAGTTGAGTGTCACACTGAGTTTGTGGGCTATGTGTCATTTGGGTTGTGTTGGGGGGTGGAGGTTGCTTGCGTTTCTGCTTTGAAGGTCTCTGTTGCTTGAGCAGATTTTTATTGAGAGCCTCTGCGAATGTAGGTGTGTGTTTCGTGTTTCTATATGTGTGTTTTGGTGCTGTAGGTTTTGAGGGACTATGTGATGAGTGTGGATGTGGGGGGGGGGGGGCTTGAAATTGGTAAATGTGTTGATACTTTAGAGGAAAAATATTTTCTGACTTCTCTAAATGTTACAGAAATCTTTGATACTACATTTAAGTTATCTTTATAACATATAAGCTATTATAAATAACCAACATTTAAAGCTCAGCATTTCAATACTGTAATGTTGCTTATATAAATTTGTCAGAAGAGGTGGCATCTGCCTTTAAATCCCTGACTGATGTAATTGCTTTGTTTTGCTATGAAAGGGGAATGTTAAGTTCTCCTCCTCTCTGCAATAATAGTGGAAAACAGTTCCACAGCTTTCTTTTTATAGCAGCTGCTGTGCTCCTGACAATAGCAGGATTAATTGCCCATCTAAGATTGACAGCAGTACTTGACAGGGTAAACTACAGATTTGTCTGTGTCTAAGGTATATCATGCTAGGTATGTGAGAAGCTAAGTTAAGAAATAAAAAAAATGTGGGCTTTCCCTTCCCTTCCTTTGATTCTAAAGCAAGGAAAAGAAAGTTTTAAAAATTACAAACAGATTCCTGGTACCTACACAATACTGGAACCATATTATAGGGGAGAAATGAAACCTAAGGATTGCATTAAACTGTAGTAGAGGAGGAAGTTTTCCTTTGTGTCCCTGCAATGCTGCTGACATTGTCTCTGTTAGTGCTACTTCCAGATCAGTCATGAAAAGATTTGTTTGGCTGTGTTCTTAAATTTTACCAGAAGATGTTAAGACTTGAGATATTAAAATCTCTTCTAGACATGCAAGTCCTGTTAGGCCCTTCTGCAGCTGAGGTACTTAAAAGATTTGATGAGAGGACAAAACTGATTCTAGGTGACATAAATCTTTTTAAAACAAAATGCTTCCTTCCACCTCAGCTCCCCTTTTGAAAAAGCAGTTTATGCAGCAAGGTGCCAATAAGATTTTAAAAAGCAATGATAAGAAGGCTTCAGAAAGAAAGCTTCTCAAAATCAAGGTAATTCCAAAAAGGTTAGAATGACTGCTTTTCAGACTCCCCACTGCCAATCTCTCCATTTCTTTGAGTTTGTGTCTTTGTGATATCAAGTTGTCAGACAAATGGATTCTGAAGGCAATTCAGCTGGGGTTCATTTGGCAGTCTGACTCCCTTCTTCCTTTTCAGTGGATTCCTCCTTGCACAGGTAACCAAATGACCCTGTTTCTGCCAGTTCTGGACTAAATGTTATCTCAGGTTGTCCTAAAACCAGTGCTGGCCTGCCTGCAAAAGGGACAAGGGCTTCTTTTATTCATGGATTTTTCTAGTGCTAAAGAAAAGTGCAACTTGGAAACCAGTGCAAGATCTCTACTTTCTCATTCTTTTTGTCAGTGTCGCAAAGTTTAAAATGTTGTTCCTGCAAACCTTGTCACTGCTTATCCCCTTACTAGCTTTCATTGCAAAGCTGGACTTAAAAGATGCCTACTACCACATTCCCATTTACAGACATTTCATAAGATTTTCTGTATCTGGCTTACACTGTCTGTTCTGACTTATCCTTTCGACAAGCTATTGCTCTAAAGGTATTCACAAAATATCTGTCTCCAGCAATTACTCATTGCAGACTTCAATGCATTTACATTTGTCCATATGACTGTCAAATTTGCATACCATTTTTGAAGTTGTCATGAGTCCTTAAGTGTTCAGAAACTCCTTCTCGGCCTGGGGTGTCAAGTGAAATAAGAAAAATCATCTCATAACTTCTCAAAGGATAGTTTTCTTTGGATGTCTTTTAGAGCTTTTCTTCCACCATCATCTGCTCAGCCTCAACTTTTCCACTACTTCAGCAAATGACTTGACTGCTTCACTTCCATATAATTATGGTTAAAGGCTCATCGGCTAATCCTAAAATCCAAAAAAAAAAAAAAAAATGAAACTAATGCTTTTCACACCCAGACCTCTTTCAACAACCTGTACATCAGTTAATGTTGTAGGTGTATAGGTTTTTACAAGGCTAATGACCACAATGGCCTTTTTAAGCCTAGCCATGCATCCCAAATCTCTAACAGGTTCAGATACCCTTGATAAGTGTAAGCAGGGGCTTGGGAGACGAAACATTTGCAAGCAGGGGTCTGGGAGATGAGCCATTTACAGATTGCCTGTGTCCATTAGAGCAACAGGTGATAAACCAGGGATGAATTTCCTGTTCCCCATTCAACTGTCCAAGTTGCACTTGAATTGGGGTTAGGATTGGGAGCCTGTTCCAGAGACCTTGTAGTCCCTGAGATACATACCTGTCTCTCCAGCAGGTCCTACTGATATCACAGGCAAGTAAGTCTTTAAAACAGGTAATTTTGGTGCTGTTTGTTTTGTGGGTATGCAGGAGGTCCATCAGAATGAGGTCTAACGATGCACCCTAAGCCAGACAGATCTCCACTCAAAAGCCTGTAGGAGACAGAATACAGGGATACGGCTTTGAGGTGGTCTGCATAGGGCATTTTACATATGCCCTGCATTCTTTTAATGAGGAACCTCTGTGGACATTCCAATTGTTGGATATACTTGGTTAGGTACATACCAAAGGGGTCACTGTACTCAATGATAGGTCTGATGAATGCTGAATACAGTGGAACAATAACTTCCTTGGATGCCAAACCTTTTGTTTACGTTTCACAACACAGAATGATTTCCTCACTACTGTAGACACTTGAAGGTCAAAGGCTAGATTACTGTCTGTGTATGTCCCTAAGTCCCTGACTATTGGGTCAACTGTAAGGGGTGTGTTGTCAATATGATAGTTACTGGAGTGGATGACTTACCGAAGGATAGGATTATGCATTTCTTGGCATTTAGTTTTAGTCCATGGCTCTGACACTAGTTGTTTGTCTGTGTTAGTCCTTCGTGGAGAACATCTGTGTCAGTGTGGGATTCAATGACAACTCCTAATTTGCAATTATCTGCAAATTTAATCAGCCAGAGACCACTGACATTGGCCTTGATTTCAGAGAAGTAAATGCCAAAAAGGAGCAGTCAAAGGACTGATTCCCGAGGGCCTCCACTTGTGACTGGCCTCTTTGTAGAGGTAGACACCCCAATTCTAACTTCCTGGCTCCTGTCTGTGAGCCAGGTGGCTATCCACTGGGTGATGTATAGGTTTGTACCTAACCTCCTGAGTTTGTCAACAATGCCCAAGTAGGTAGGCAGCGTGAACCATTTTTCCCTCATCCATTGCTTTATTGACCTTCCCAAAGAAGTCCACCAGGTTGAGTAGGCATGACCAACTCTTGACAAAACCAAACTGGGTTGGGTCCAGTGTCCGGAGGTTTACTATATCACTACTGATCATGTTCGTGATAATTCTTTTCATGGCATTATATATATATATATATATATATATATATATATATATATATATATATATATATATGACTAGTGAGACTTGTTGGTCTGTAGATGGCCCACCTTTGTGCAGAGGGATGACTATTGCTGTTCTCCATTCATAAGCCAGGAACCCTGTTTGGAGGTTACAGTTAAATAGCAGTTCCAGACGGCCTGATAGGTCATGTTTCATGCTATGTAGAGGGCATAATGAGATATTGTCTGGGCCCATTGATGCAGTGTTCTTGGCCTAAGAGCATTAAAGACCTGTTCCCTAGTGATAGCAGGGGGAGTTATATTTGATGATATTTCCTGAAGGAAGGTTGAGTTGAAGGGTAAAGTTGGAACTTAATTTTTTGGCCAGTAAGTTTGCTATATCTTCTGGCTCAGAATAGGTGGCTCCATTTGCAATGCACTCTGCACACAGTTGTGTATTGCCCTTGAGGTTGTGGACATAGCTAAAGAATGCTTTGTGGTCATCCTTGGCATGGGAGGCAAAATTTACCTCAAATTTGGCTTTGGTAGACTATTTGTCCTCTGAGTTTTGTTTAGTTTGATGAGAGTGCTTTTACCCTGCTGTGTGCTGTACCTCCTAAATTTTGCCATGTCTTTCTTCCTTCTGTTATAGATCCTATTGATTTTATGATTTTACCAGGGTGGCTTGTTGAGTTAGTTCTGTACTTCTTGGTGGGTATGGCTGCCTCTATGCAGCTACTGACATGCTTGTAACTGCATTTCTGTGAACAGTTCTGCATAGGCAACAGTGTTCTCAGAGATTATGGGGGCTTGAAGTTTTGCCAGGTTATCACTTAATAGCAGCCAGTTAGCCTTAGACTAGTTCCTGAATATGCCAGGTTTAGCTGGGGGTCCAGGTTTCATTTTTAATTCAAAGGAGACTACTTGGCTGGTGTATTGACAATGTGGTCCAGGAAGTTTGTGTTTACAAAATCCAGAAATCTCTGTGCCTGTACTTTTGGCATCATACAGGATGTCCAGGTAAAGTCACCCATGAATATGGTATTGGGTTAGATGGTATTTCCAAAAAGTTTAAATATGGGGTATGGTTTTCCTGAATAATAGAGGGGCATCTATAGCTTGCAAGGTAGTGGTATTGGGTTTTGTCTATGGTGATTTGGACATGGAGCAGCTCCATTGCAATGTCCTGTTTGACCAGTCATGAGATATATTTATTTTTTATCTCAATTGAGACACCTCCATCTTTAGTCCCTATCTGTGTAGTAGCTGGTCTAAATGTGTGGAAGGCATTATAACCTTGCACTGTTGGTGTGCCCTCCATGACTTTAAACCATGTCTTAGTGACTGCACAGATGTCAGCATTTTCTAGGTTGAAGAGAGCTTCTAGGGAATGGAGTTTTTTGTTTAGACTCCTAGCATTGGGCAGTAATACCTTTAGATTTTACTGGTTTTGATTTGCTCTACTGGAAATACTTTCAGTTTGGTATTGTCTAAAAAGGGCACTGTATGAGAAGACAGTGTTTTACTAAAAATTCGAAAACTGACTGGGGAGAGGTGCAGACCATCCCTGGCAAAGCAGCGTGGCCTGTTGATCATCTCCTTCCATGCTGACAAATACTGCACCCCCCTTAGAATGACACCAGAAACTAAGCCAATTATTAAAGTCAGTCATGTTTTGTTCATATTGTGGCATCATCCTTGGAGAATGTAAAATGCTGTCAATGCTAGGCTTATACCAGCCTCAGACACGCAGTCTGAGAGCTCCATGATGTCTCTCCGAATGACCTATGGAAGTACATCTCAGAGCATTTACTCCCACATGGAATACTGGTGCTTGTGGTCCAATGACCTGAGTACTTATGTAATGTGGTGGTTTCTAGCCCCTGATAAGCAACTGCCTGTGACTTTCTCCTTACTCAGCCTAGTGAGAGGGACATCAATGTGTCTCACAATGAAGTCTCCAATGACCAGAATGTTGGACTGTATGGTGGCTTGCCTTATGGTCTTAGAAGTAGAGACTCCATGAGATATTCCCCTATGTGACAATGTGGGTGTTGTATTGAAGACTGCATTTGGGGCTGCTGAGAGTATTTATGTGTACTTCGTCTAGGATGCCTTTGGGGTTTAGGAAGGTTACGTTTAAGTGCCTCAGCATATGTGGATCTATATATCTGCTTTAAATTTGTGTCTGGTGGGTGCGAACTACTAGCAAATGTATTGACATCAGGAGTACTTTTATGTGAGAGCTTTGCCTCCACTAAATACATCTCTCACATACCATATCAGTTCGTTTGAGAATTAACGGGTTGTCAGTACACTTGAGGCAATTTCTGCATTGCCTCAGGATGCCCATATCCACCATGCTGGTAACAGACATAGTGTGAAAGTTCATATCCAGGGCAACAGACCCTTTTTTATTGATTAAACAGTTGGATTGAGAATATAAAGTAATGTCAGGAGTATCTGGTTTGCAACTCTGGGGACAGTGCTTGTCGCTGCAGACTAGTCCTGTGGGCAGTCAGGTACTAGTGAAATTTCAATCATACTTTTACAGGAAAAGTGTCACTCAAGGTGCCTTGTGTTTGTACAGGGCACTGCCAAACACCTGAGGGGAAACTAATACATAGACTCTGAAAATGTAAGGATGATGTATTTAGGCATATATTCTGAAGTTAGAAATGAATCAAGCAGTACTTACTGAAAACAAAGAATTATCTTGTCAAGAATGATGAAAAGAGGGGAGTAGCAGGAATGGCTACTGCCCGGCTACTACTGGTGCTTGTCTCGCCACAGCTTCACTCTGCTGAGATACAATGCTCCTTTGTTTTTTCTCTCACCAGAAGCAAAATGTTAGCACCAATCTCAAGATGAGAAGCAGGACACCACCTGTTTGGTGATCCACAGTCTTGTCCCAGATGATGCAAGGGTCTGTAGGCTTGTTGTAGCCTTTTCCTGGTAAATGCCTTTAATAGCAACCAGACCAATCAGGAATGTTAAGCACAGACACTCACTGCCCAACCAGAAACAGTCAGGAGTCAATGCACTCTGCTCCTTCTCTCACCAGGAGTAGAATATAAGCACAAATTCTAAGCTGTCCCATGTGAAGCAGTTATTAGGATGTTCTTTGTGTTTCACTGTTGCAGTCATTACATTTGGGTTATCTGCTTGCAGTAGCCCTCAGCCTGATTAACAAAGTCTTGGGTCCTGCGTCAGATGTTGTCCCTTCTTCCATGACATCAAGTCATCAGGGGTATAAAACATGCAGCCAACGCCATTACATCAGTCTTTCTTGCCGTGCGGTGCCCAAAGCAGAAGCAGTTCGCAAGTGCTGGTCGACCAACTCCTGAAATTTTTGTTTTCGAGTTTCAGAACTGAAGTCTTCAACTAAAGCTAAGTACCCTGTTGGGAAAACTTTTTCTTGCTCCTTACTGATGTCAGTAAAAGTTAATAATTGCATTATTTGTGGAAAGCAAATACCTCAAAAAGATTTTCATTTGTAATGTATTCCTTGCCTAGGCCCTGACCACGACGTACCTTGCTGTCGGTTTTGTGCTTTACTTAATTAGTGCACTATCCGTCGTCGGCATATTTTTGCTTCTAAATATTTCGGTTCTTGGTTTAATTATCCAGAAATGTCGTCGGTTAGCCATCTGACTACGGGATTCCAAAAAAATGCAAAGATAAAGACAGAGACAGGCCACCGAGGTCCAAAGCTGCCAACAACGCTTCTCTTAAGCCAGTCGCCAGTTCAGCGGTACTCAGTGAGGCGCTTTCGCAGCCCCTGATACCCACTACTTCTGACTCGCAGGCCTCTACTGAGACCCATTCAGAGTCCGGTATGCGATGCTTCAACTGTGGCACCTGCGGATGCCCCAACCTTGGATGGGTCTGGAGCCGCTGTGCAGGCACCGGCTTCTGAGGGTGTATTCAGGTCTATGGGCTTGCATATTAAACCAAACGCCTCCTTTTTGATTTAGGCCAAAATCTCGAACCATGCCTAACAAACCGATGTCCAGGCTGCATGCTCAGACCTCTCTGCCTAAAAAAACAAATGATAAGAATGGCTGAAGATCTGATAACTAATCAGGGGAAGCCAACTTCCCCCTTCTAAGAGACCTAGGACTGAAGTTGTTTATGAATCTTCTGAACAGGATTCTGATGATCTGGATTTGCCCTTATCTACTTATGAGGATTCTGATGCAGAGGACTCTATTCCCTCTGCTTCCCCTCCAGAGGATTTTTCTTTTGGTGAGACCTTACATACTCTAAGGGAGCATTTCCACTGGGAAAGCCAGGATTTTTCTGATTCAAAAAAGAGGCTTAGGGATTTCTTACTCCTGCCTCAGCATAGGCCTTTAGCTATACCTCCTGTACTAGACATTGTTGATGATGCCTTTTCAGAATCTAGTTTTGCCCCTGATTTTTTGCCTCCTGCTCCCAGAAAACCTGACAGATATTACAGGGTTCCTGATTCTCACAAGTTCCTTTTTAGAAATCCTATTGTGGATCCAGTGACTATTTCAAAGGGACCCAAGAGCATTAAGGCTTCTACTGCTAAAAATCCTACCCCCTCTGATAGAGACTCCAGGGGGCTGGATAGATAGGGTAAGAAAGTTTACACTTTTGCAACCTTGGCCACTTTGCCAGTTTCATATGTTAAAGTATCAACAGCATGTTATTGGATTGCTTAAACAGAAAATGATGTTACTTCCTGACTGTGCTGAAAATAAAGAATTACAGGATTTAATGCATTCTGCTGAACAGGTTGTAAAACATACTTTGCAATGTGGATTTGATTCATTAGAGGCCTCTTGCAGGGCTGCTGTTACTGGGTCTGTACTCAGAAGGCATGCTTGGCTTAAGAAGCAAGGTTTGCCTGATCATGTTAAAGCTAAATTGTTGGATGCTCCCTTCAATCAGGACCGCCTGTTTGGCAACAAGGCTGAGGAAGTTCTTAAAAAGATGGAAGATAAAGCTAAATCTATGCAAACTGTTAAAGATTTCTTACAAGTACAGCCTCCTAGATTTAGTAGGCACTGGCCCTCTAAAAATTAGTCCTTTCCAGCCCCTTCCAGGTCTTCTCAAGCCAAACTCAGACACAGCAGAAACCCCAGGTTTCAGTCCCAAGGGACACACAAGACTAAGCAGTGGGGGGTTTCCACACCCAAACCTGGGAGTAGTAAGACTACCCCCTATGGAAAACTGTCTCAATGACTTGCTTTTAAAACTACCAAGCACTTTCCAACTGAATGCTCCTTTAGGCGGAAAGATTGGTTGCAGGCCAAAAACTGGGAACTCATTACCCAGGACAAATGGGTTTTAAATACAGTGTCCCAAGGATACAGATTTCATTTCCACACATTACCAACACCAAGCAGGGTGGCCAGATCTATCCCCAAATTAGTGGACAGAGGCCCAAAATCAAGTACTCTCTCTCTTAAACATGGGGGCTATTCAGTTGGTACCAGAAGAGGAAAAGGGACAAGGTGTCTATTCAAGACATTTTCTGGTACCCAGAAAAGGCAATACAGGGCATCCTATCCTTGACCTTTCTATTCTAAACACCTTTCTGGTGATTCCAAAATTCAAAATGCTGACTCTTCACCAGCTGCTTCCTATGCTAGGCAAGGATGCATGGTGGGAGTCTTGCAACAGATACCTACGCTTCAAAGCAGGCTACATGCACTATCAGTTCTCTGCACTGCCCTTTGGCTTATCTACTGCACCCAGGGTGTTCACAAAGTGCCTAGCTCCAGTCATTGCATTTTGCAGGCAAAGAAATATTCAAATATACCCATACCTGGATGATTGACTAATTCAGGCAGAAAGCAAGGACATTCTTTTGAATCATCTGGCCTTTGTTCAAAGGGTACTGACTTGTCTGGGGTTCACCATAAACAAAAAGAAATCCCACCTGGTATCCTGTCAACAAATTATATTCTGGGACCAAGCTTGAATACAACTTCCCAGACGGCTTTCCTCATGCCAGAGAAACGGATTCATTTGACAACTTACTTCAAAGTGGCCACGAAAACCCAACTATTTGCAAGGCAAATACTGCAAGCCTTGGGGTTCATGACCTCCTGCATTCTTCTAATTCCATATCCAAGGCTGCATATGAGGAAACTACAATGGTATCTCAAAAGTCTATGGTGTCAACATTCACAGGATCTAGAAGCAAGGATTCCTATTATACCTTGCCTATACCTAAAGTTCCTTTGGTGGGCAGAGGCCTGCCACCAAAACAGGCGACTACCATTCACATTACCCCCTGCCACCCAAATCTTAACAACAGATGCATCAGACTATGCATTGGGGGCTCATCTGGAAGGGAAGTGCATTCAGGGCAAATGGAACCCAACTCAAATGCACCTGCACATGTCAAAAGGAAATGTTAGCTGTACAGAATGCTGTGACAGCCTTCAAGGACCACATTCTTCCAGGACAACTAATGGTAAAGACGGACACCACCACTGTCATGTGGTACATAAACAAGCAGGGGGGGGTACGCATTCTTACCCCCACTGCAGACTAGCCATGGCATAGTGGAACACAGCCTTGAGCTACCAAGTGAATCTACAAGCTCAATTCCTGCCAGGAAAACTAAATACAGTGGCAGATGGACTAAGCAAAAACCTCATGGACCCACACGAGTGGAAACTGGAACCAAGGATTTTCAACATGTTGACAAGTAAATGGGAGAGCCCATATATAGACCTGTTTTCCTCCCCCCAGAACCATTAACTGGACAAATTTTGCACAAGGATTCCCCTCAAGCTAGCTTGGAAAGTGGATGCTCTATCCTTCAGCGGGAAAAAACTATCAGTTTATACCTTTCCTCCTCTGCCTCTGCTCTCCAAGGTACTACTAAAGATCAAACAGGACAAGCTAAGGATGATTTTAATTGCACCAGACTGGCCTCACCAATACTGGTACCCACTCTTGCGCAGTGTATCACGCTTGGCTCCATGGCACCTGCCTCAGACTCTCCTTCCCTGTTGTCTCAGCAGGAGAACCAGATTCTGCACCCTCAGCTGCAAACCCTGAACCTAGCAGCCTGGCTAATTACCTAATCTCTCCTTTACCATCCCTCAGTAAATCAGTGATGGATATCATTTTAGAGGCAAGGAGGCCTAGTACTAGAAAATCTTATGCTGCAAAATGGAAAAGATTCTGTGCCTGGAACCAGTCTCAAGGAATGAACGCAGCATTTCCCAATTTACATCAGATTCTACAGTACTTGACTGAGATGCTTCATAAGGGCTTGTCTTTTTCCTCCATCAAAATTCATGCCTCAACCATTGTAGCACAGAGCCTCTTCTCTTATCTCACCCACTGCTCAAGCAGTTCCTCAGTGGGGCCAAAAATTTAAGGCCACCCAGGAGTGCTTCAACTCCAGCCTGGGATCTTAACTTTGTCTTGGAGAAACTCAGTCTTCCTCCTTTTGAGTCAGCTGCTACTGCAGATTTAAAATTTCTTTCCTGGGAAACAGCTTTCCTTTTAGCAATCACTTCTGCAAGAAGGGTATCTGAATTACAGGCCCTTAAGGCAGTGGAACCTTTCATCATCTTTCATGCAGACAGGGTGTCCCTCAGAACCAATCCCTCCTTCATGCCTAAGGTGGTATACAGTGTGGCTCTTAATCAGTCCATTCATTTGCATATTTTCTTTCCTAACCCACAGAACAAAGAGGAACGAATACTGCACTCTTTAGATGTGCACAGACAGCTTAGATTCTACTTGGACAGGACTAATCCACAAAGGAAATCTGAATAACTGCTGGTGGCATTTGCTGCAGGGACAGAGAGGAAAGCTATTTCAAAATGGATAGGCCACTGCATTCATTTCTGCTATAAGCACCATGGAAAACCTATCCCACAGGGCATCAGACCCCATTCAACCAGGGTTGCATCTACCTCTACAGCCTTTCTCAGGGGCATCCCCTACTAGGGACATCCTAGAAGTTGCTACCTGGAGTTCTGTACATACTTTCACTAAGCATTATCATTTGCCAATTTTGTCTAAATCCAGAGCTGGTTTTGCCACTGCAGTCTTGCAGGGCCTTATAGCTGGTCCTCATTCTATTTAAATTCCTCCTCCCAACCTTAGCTTTGGGAATCTACCCAAATGTAATGACTGCAACAGTGAAACACGAAGAACACAATACAGTTGTGTACACTTACCATAAATGTAGATGTTTGAGTGTGTTCACTGTTGCAGTCCTGGTTACCCTCCCTCCAGCCCCCTTTCTTCTTTTGGCTATACCTCTACTCTCACTTACTATGCTCTAAAAGCTTTTCAGTGTATTTGCTTTTTTGTTAGAGGTACATCCTTGTATTTATAAATTTGATTGCTTCCCATTAGGAGGCACCTGACATCTGGGACAAGATAAATTGATGTAATGGCGTCGGCTGCATGTTTTATACCCCTGACTACCTGGCGTCATGGAAGAAGGGACAGCATCCGATGCAGGACCCAAGACTTTGTTAATCAGGCCAACTAAGGGCTACTGCAAGCAGATAACTCAAATGTAATGACTGCAACGGTGAATACACTCGAACATCTACATTTATGGTAAGTGTACACACCTGTACTTTTTCTGGTGATCAGCAGTCTCCAGGAAATAATATCCCTGTGCTCTTTCTCTCACCAAGAAAAAACAAAAGCACTAATCCCAAGATGACTACTGATAGGCAGAATGTGCGCTCTCCAATAATTGATGATCTTGCAACAGATGTTGCAGATTTTAAAGGTAAAATTGAAAAAAAAAATGGTTAATTTTCTAAGTACTGCAGTGTGCACTACACAGTTAGATATGAAAAAGGGGATAACTTAAGCTTTAGCCGTTTAAGTGAAGAGTCACTAATTTTAAGAGAAAGACTGAAAGGGGTGGGCACTTTCATATTTTGGTTCCATGGAATACAGTGGGATGGCCAATAAATTTAAATAGTTGAAGGGGAGTGATTTCACAAAATTATTATTCTGTGCTTACGTCAGCCAGTAAAAGGAGAGGGAAGGACATAAGTGGTCAAATTAACATAAGGGGCAAGCAACAAGAAAGACAGTTGTGTTTAAGAAGCCAAAAGCAACAGGCTGGGAGGGTGGGAAAATTAAAAAAAAAATGTGTGACTCACGAGAGTTCTCTTTCCAAGTTTTAATGTGCAAGTAAAAGCAGAATTTAAGTAAAATGCAATATAAAGGAAATAAATCGTGGTATACAAAATAGAAGAAGGCAATAAAGTAATACAAAATACAAGAAAGCAAAGGCAAACTAAACTTTCCCTCATAGGAATGTGTGGCAGTGTCTTGGTGAGCTTTTCCAACAAAGACCACCACAATAGAAACTGTAACAAATATCAAACTACTAAGAGTCATAATAGACCACATAAAATTTGACCTGGATGTTACCCAGGCCATCAAGAAAACTCACCAAAAATGGGCTTCCCCACTGAAACAAACCCTACCTCACAGACTCAAGAAAATCCTTATCATCATCCTACCTTCTCTGTGCATAACCCATATTAAACAACATTCAAGATATCATACTAAATAAATTAAGGAGGCCTGCTTCAACAAAATAGCCACATTTTCAGCTACTGCATCCTACCATACACACCACTGCTTAACACTAAAGAAGCTCAACTGACTATAAACACCTTACATTCACTCAACTTCAAATTGCCCACAATGTAATACACAAACCACACATGTGCCCTTCTCTACAAAATATTATCAAGCACTACTGCCCACCACATCAGAGCCTATTAATAACTTTCAGTGGAAATCCCTGCCCATCTCATTAAAATAGGACAGCAGCGCATCTACCTTTACGCACAGCCTAAAATGGCACCAATTCCTGGATGTTCTTCGTGTTTCACTGTTGCAGTCATCACACTTGGGTTATCCGCCTGCAGGTAGCCCTCAGTCGGCCTGAATACCAGAGACTTAGTATTTCTGCGTCGGATGCTGTTGCTCCTCAGGTCATCAGGGGTATACAAACAGGCAGCCGACACCATTACATCAGTCTTTCTTGCCGAGGAGCCCGAAGCAGAAGCAGTTTGCACGACTGCCGGTTGGCTGCTTCCTGAGTTTTTGCTTACGAATTGAATTATCCTGAAGTCTTCTAAAGCTAAGTACCCTGTTGGGGATCCTTTTTTCTTGCTCTAACCGATGTCAGAAAAAGTAAACATTTGTCTTGCCTGTGGAAAGCAAATACCACACTGAAATTTCCATTCTTACTGCATCACCAGTTTAGGCCCAGACCACGACGTACCTCGCTGTTGGTTTTGTGCCTTCAACGTCTCAACTATTCGTCATTGGGCCCTTATTGTCACTAAACACTTTTGTTCTCGATCTCCGTATTCCGAAATGGTTTCGGTAAGCCATCAGACTTCAGATATTCTGAAAAAACTTAAGGATAAAGACAGAGACAGACCACACAGGTTCAAAGTGGCTGTCAACGCTTCTGTTACGCTAGTCACCAGTTTGCTGGTACTCAGTGAAGAGCTTTCACAGCTCTTGATGCCCACTTCAATGGATTTGCAGGCCTCTATCGAGACCCGTTCAGAGTCCGGTATGCCGCGAGACACTTCTTCGACTATGGAACCTGCGGATGTCTCTACCTTGGATGGGTCTGAAGCCGCTAAGCAGGCACTGGCTTCTGAGGAAGTTCTTCACACTACCAATGTTCGACACAAACTGATGAATACTTTTGCGTGTTCAGTTCTGTCTAAAACTACCGAGTTTCTAAGGCCAAGAGTATGCGCTACACCTAAAAAACCGATGACCAAAGTGCATGTACCTGTTCCCTTGCCACAACATCGAATGCTTAAAATGGCAGAAGACCTTGTCATGCTGATTAGGGGAAGTAAGCCTTCCCCTGCTAAGAGAAAAAGAGAATTGTCCCCAGCAGCGTCAACAGACTAAGAGTCCGACGAGTCTGAAGTATCTGATTATGAAGACATGCCCTTATCTGCTTATGAGGATTTAGATACAGAGGAATCCATTCCCTCTGCCTCTCCTGCAGAGGACTTTTCTTTTGGTGAAACCTTACATACTTTGAGAGCATTTTCATTAGGAATGCCAAGACTATCCTCAGTCCAAAAAGAGACTCAGAGAATTTCTAGAGTTGTCACAACATAGGCCTTTAGCAATGCCCCCAGTCCTGGAGGTTGTGGATGACGTCTTTATGGAATCCAGTCTTACTCCTGATACTTTACCCCTGCTCCTAGGAAATCAGACAGGTACTACAGAGTACCTGACTCTCACAAATTCCTTTTCAGAAATCGTACTGCTGACCCAGAGATCATCTCCCAGGGGCCTACAGGTATCAAAGCAACTATAGCTAAGAATCCCACCCCTTCGGACAGGGATTCCAGAGCTTTGGACAGATGGGTTAAGAAAGTATATACCTCTGCAACTCTCGCCATTAGGGTTTTGAATTGTCACTTTCACATGCTGAAGTACCAACAATATATTATGGAACTTATTAAGCAAAAAATAGCAACCTTTACAGACTGTGCAAAAAAATAAAGAATTGTAAGAGCTTATGCATTCTGCAAGCCAAGTCAGCAAGCATACATTGCAGTGTGGCTTTGATGCCCTAGAAGCATCTTGCAGGGCAGCAGTCACTGGTTCTGTACTGAGAAGGCATGCTTGCCTTAAGGAGCAGACCATGTCAAATCAAAGTTATTAGATGCTCCTTTGAACAAGGACAATCTGTTTTGCACCAAAGCAGAAGAGGTTCTTAAAAAGATGGAAGAAAAAGCTAAATCTATGCAGACAGTCAAAGAATTCTTACAAGTACAGCCTCCTAGATTCAGTAGGCATTGCCCCTCAAAACATTGGTCTTTCCAGCCACCTCAAGGCCATCTCAAACTAGACCCAGGGGAAACAGACCCCAAGACTACAGTCTCAGGGTATGCAGAGATCTAAGCAATGGGGTGTCTCCACCTCCAAAACAGGGAGTGCTAAACCACCCCCTTACAGAAAGAATTCCCAATGACTTCTCTACTCTACTCCCCACCTCTGCCTAACTGCTTGTGCCCCTAGGAGGAATACCTGCCCTTCATGCAAAAAAACTGTATGACCATCACCAAAGACAGATGGGTCCTCAACATTGTATCCCAGGGGTACAAATTTTTACTTCCACTCTCTGCCAACCCCAAAAGGGTACCCAGACCTTCCTCCAAACCAGTGGGCAGAGGCACAAAACCAAGTTCTATCCCTGCTCTCTATCAGGGAAATTCAACCTGTTCCTGCAGAACAGATAGGTCAAGGATTCTATTCCAGACTTTTCCTGGTATCCAGAAAATAGGGCTCTTGGCACCCAATCCTAGATCTTTCAATTCTCAACACCTTCCTGGTGGTACCAAAATTCAAAATGTTCACCCTGCAGCAGCTTCTACCTATGCTAGCCAAAGATGCCTGGTTAATCATCCTAGACTTAAAAGAAGCCTATCTGCACATCCCTAAAAGGGAGTCATGCAGGAAATATCTATGTTTCAGGGCAGGATCTGCACATTATCAATTCTCTGCACTTCCCTTTGGCTTATCCACTGCTCCCAGAGTATTCACAAAATGCCTGGCTCCAGCCATTGCTTACTGAAAGCAGAGAAATATTCAAATTTACCCATACTTGGACGACTGCATTATTCAGGCGAACAGTCAGGAAATGCTGTTGCAGCACCTGACATTTGTAAAAAGCCTGCTAATATCCCTGGGGTACACCCTCAATGAAAATAAATCAAAACTAGTCCTCAGTCAAAAGACTGTATTCCTGGGAGCAAGCTTGGACACAGCATCCTAGATGGCATTCCTCACTTCAGAAAAACAAGCCTATCTGACAGACTATTTTACTCAAATGGTCACCAGAACCCAGCTATCCACAAGGAAAATCCTGCAGGTCCTAGGGGTCATGGCCTCATGCATCCTACTAATTCCATATGCCAGACCGCATATGAGGAAACTTCAATGGTACTTAAAAAGTCTTTGGTGCCAACATTCTCAGGACCTGTAAACCGTCATTCCTATCATACCCTGTCTGAGTACAGGGTTTCTTTGGTGGGCAGCAGCATGCAACCACAACAAGGGACTGCCCTTTACTCAACCCCATGTCACCCAGACCCTAACCACAGATGCATCAGACTATGCCTGGGGAGCACACATGAACAGCAAGTGCATTCAGGGCCACTGGAGCCCAAATCAAATTCATCTGCACATCAACCAAAAAGAGATGCTAGCTGTGCAGCACACTCTGACAGCTTTCAGATCCCAACTCTCACTAGGACACCTGCTAATAAAAACAGACAACAACAAAGTTATGTGGTACATCAACAAGCAGGGGGGGAACCAACTCTTACTCACTCTGCAGGCTAGCCATGGCCCTGTGGAACACGGCCTTTGACATGCAAGTGCATCTGCAAGCTCAATTCCTGCCAGGCAAACAAAACTCAATGGCAGATGACTTAAGCAGGAATCTCCTAGACCCGCATGAGTGGCAATTAGAGCCTGGCACCTTCAACCTTCTGATTCAGAAATGGGGGCCCCAGAGGTGGATCTCTCTGCCTCCCCTTGCAGTCACCAACTCAGGAAATTCTGCACCAGGGATCCTCACAGCAGGGCCTGGAAAGTGGATACCCTATCTTTTCAATGGGTAAATCTCTCAATCTATGCCTTTCTCCTGCTGCCCCTTTTCTCAAGTATTACTCAAGATAAGACAGGACAGACCAAGGACAATTCTGATTGCCCCAGACGGGCCACACCAGCACTGGTATCCACTCCTGCACAGCCTGTCACGGTGCCAACCTGGCACCTAGACCAGAACCCAACCCTGCTCTCTCAGCAGGGGGGGACAGATTTTGCATTCGCAACTGCAAACCCTAAATCTTACAGCCTGGCTTATTCCATGAATTCTCCCTGAGTAACCAGCCTAAGCAAGCAGGTGCTGGATGTCATTCTTGAAGCCAGAAGACTCAGTGCAAGAAAATCCTATGCTGATAAGTGGAAAAGGTACTGCTCCTGGATTCAGTCTAAAGGAAAGGACACAACTCTGCCCTCCCTGCCTGTAATTCTGGATTACTTGGTAGATCTACTCCACAGAGGCCTGTCCTTCTCCATTAAAATACATGCCTTTGCCATTTTGGCTCATTACAACACTGAGCCACCTCTCTTCTCGCACCCTCTTATCAAACAGTTCCTGAGAGGGGCAAGCAACTGAAGGCCGCCAAGGAGAGCACTCATCCCTGCTTGGAACCTTAACTTTGTACTGGAAAAGCTCACGCTCCCCCTCTTTGAACTTGCAACATTAGCAGAGTTAAAATTCCTCTCTCAGAAAACAGCCTTGCTTCTAGCCACCACTTCAGCTAGAAGAGTGTCTGAGCTACAAGCACTTATGGCTGTGAAACCCTTTCCCTCAGGACTAACCCTTCTTTTATGCCTAAAGTGCTGTCCAGTGTGGCTCTCAATCAATCCATCCATTTGCCAACCTTCTTCCCTAATCCTCAAAATAAAGGGGAAAGGCTCCTGCACTCCTTGGATATGCACACAGAGCTCTGATTCTACCTTGATAGGACTAAGCCCTTCAGGAAATCTGACCAGTTACTAGTCAGCTTTGCAACAGGGGCAGAGGGCAAGGCCATTTCAAAACAAACAATTTCCAAATGGATAGCACACTGCATCTATTTCTGCTACAAGCACCATGGGAAACCAACTCCTCAGGGGGTCAGAACATATTCCACTAGGGCAACCTCTACCTTTACAGCATTTCTCAGGGGAGTTCCTACCAGGGGACAAAATGTCAGGAGCCCCCCAAATAGGGAGCTAAGTTATGGTGGGGAAGATACCACCAGTAAAAAGTAAATACCATTATCAATACCCATGAAAGGGGTGAGTAATAGCCATAGAGAGAAAAGAGAGAGAAACCAGGGGGCTGGAGGGGAGGGAAACTAGGACTGCAACATTGAAGACACACACACATCTACATTTATGGTAAGTGTACACAACTGTACTATGTTCTTCATGTTTCACTGTTGCAGTCATCACACTTGGGTTGATTCCCAAAGCTGAAGAATGGGTGGAGGCAATCAAGAAGAGTTGGGGCTGGCTAGTATGCCCTGCAGGACTGCTGTTGCAAAGCCTGTCCTGGATTTGGAAAAGATAGGCAGGTGGTAATGCTTGGTGAAGGCATGAACAGAACTCCAAGTAGCAGCTTCTAGAATGTCCCTGGTAGGGACTCCTCTGAGAAAGGCTGTAGAGGTTGAAGCTGCCCTAGTGGAATGCGTTATGACCCCCTGAGGGGGTGGTTTCCCAAGGTGTTTGTAACAGAAATGGATACAATGTGCTATCCACTTAGAGATGGTTTGTTTTGATATGGCCTTTCCCTCTGCGCCTGGTGTAAAGCTGACTAGTAACTGGTCAGATTTCCTGAAGGGCTAAGTCCTATCAAGGTAGAATCTGAGCTGCCTGTGCACAGCTAAAGAATACAGGATCCTTTCCCCCTTATTTTGAGGATTAGGGAAAAAGGTGGGAAAATTAATAGATTGGTTGAGAGCCACACTGGACACCACTTTAGGCATAAAAGTTTGGGTAGTCCTGAGGGAGACCCTGTCAGCATGAAAAATATTGAAGGGTTCCACAGCCACAAGTGCTTGTAGCTCAGACACTCTTCTAGCTGAAGTGATGGCCAGAAGCAAGGCTGTTTTCCAAGAAAGGAATTTTAACTCTGCTGATGCTGCAGGCTCAAAGGGGGTAGCGTGAGCTTTTCCAACACAAAATTAAGGTCCCAAGCAGGGGTGGGGGCACTTCTTGGTGGCCTTAAGTTTTTAGCCCCTCTTAGGAACTGCTTGATGAGAGGGTGAGTGAAGAGAGGTGACTCAGTGCTGTAATGAGCAATGATGGTAGAGGCATGGATCTTAATGGAGGAGAAGGACAGGCCTCTGTGGAGTAGGTCTGCTAGGTAATCCAGGATGAGAAGTAAGGAGGGCTGTACTCTATCTGCTCCTTTAGTGTGTATCCAGGAACAATACCTTTTCCGCTTATCAGCATAGGATTTCCTTGTACTAGGTTGACTGACTTCACGTATGACATCCAGTACCTGCTTGCTTAGGCTGGCCACTGCAGCAGAATTCAAGGAACAAGCCAGGCTGCAAGATTCAGGGTCTGCACTTGCGGATGCAAGATCTGTCCATCCTGCTGAGTCAGGAGGGTTGGGATCTGCGGTAGGTGCCATGGGGGTACTGGTGACAGACTGTGCACTAGTGGGTACCAGTGTTGGAATGGCCAGTCTGGGGCAATTAGGATTGCCCTTGGTCTTTTCTGCCTTATCTCGAGTAATACTCTTGTAAAAAGAGGCAGAGGGGGAAATGCATAGATTGAGAGGTTTGCCCACTGGAAGGATACAGCATCCACTTCCAGGAATTGCTATGAGGTACACTGGTGCAGGATTTGCTGAGCTGGTGGTTGTAGAGGGAGGCAAAGAGGTCCACCTTTGGGGTACCCCATTTCTGGGTCACAAGGCTGAAGGTGTTGTGGTTTAATTGCCACTTGTGGGTCTAGGAGATTTCTGCTTAAGTTGTCTGCCAGAGAGTGTTGGTTGCCTGACAGGAATTGAGCTTGCAGATGAATATGCATGGCTGAGGCCATGTTCCACAGTGTCATGGCTAGCCTGCAGAGTGGGTAAGAGGGGCTTCCCCCCTGCTTGTTGATGTACCATATCACTGTGGTGTCGGTTTTGATTAGTAGGGGCCCCGGTGAAAGTAGGGATGTGAAAGCTGTCAGAGCATGCTGAACAGCTAACATCTCTTTTTGGTTGATGTGCAGATGAATTTGGTTTGGGCTGCAGTGGCCCTGAATGCACCTGCCATCCAGATGTGCACCCGAGGCATAGTCTGATGCATCTGTGGTTAGGGTCTGGGTGGCATGGGGTTGTGTAAAGGGAAGTCCCTTGTTGTGGTAACATGCTGCTGCCCACCAAAGAAACTCTTTCCTTAGACAAGGTATGATAGTTTCCAGGTCCTGAGAATGTTGGCACCTAAGATTTTTTAAGTACATCTGAAGTTTCCTCATATGCAGTCTGGCATATGGAATTAGTAGAATCGAGGCCATGAACCCTAGACCCTGCAAGATTTGCCTTGCAGATAGCTGCGTTCTGGTGGCCATTTGAGCAAAGTAGTCTGTCAGATAGGCTTGTTTTTCTGGAATAAGGAATATCATCTGGGATGCTGTGTACAAACTTGCTCCTAGGAATACAATTTTTTGACTGGGGACTAGTTTGGATTTCTTTTCATTGATAGTGTACCTCAGGGAGGTTAGAAGGTCCTTTGCAAATGTCAGGTGCTGCAACAGCTTTTTCTGTCTGCATGAATCAGGCAATCATCCAAGTAAGGGTAAATTTGAATATTTTTCTGTCTGCAATAAGCAATGGCTGGAGCCAGGCATTTTGTGAAAACTCTAGGAGCAGATAAGCCGAAGGGAAGTGCAGAGAACTGATAATGCATAGATCCTGCCCTGAAATGTAGATATTTCCTGCAGGAGTTCCTGACTGGGATGTGCAGATAGGCCTCCTTCAGGTCTAGGGTGGCTAACCAGGCATCTTTGGACAGCATAGGGAGAAGCTGCTGTAGGGTGAGCATTTTGAATCTTGGTACCACCAGGAAGGTGTTTAGAATGGATAGATCTAAGATTGGGTGCTAGGTGTCCTCTTTTCTGGGTACCAGGAAAAGTCTGGAATAAAAACCTTGGCCTATCTGTTCTGCAGGGACAGGCTAAATTGTCCGTATGGAGACCAGGGACTGAACCTGGTTTTGCACCTCTGCCCACTGGTTTGGATGACGGTCTGGGAACCCTTTTGGCATTGGCAGTGTGTGGAAATAAAATTTGTACCCCTAGGATACTATGTTGAAAAACCCATCAATCGTTGGTGATGGAGGTCCAGTTTTTTTCATCGTGGCCAAGTTTTCCTCCTAGGGGCATGAGCAATTGGGCGGAGGTGAGGAGTGGAGTTGTGAAGTCATTGTGAATTCTTTCTGTAAGGGGGTGGTTTAGCACTCCCTGCTTTAGAAGTGGTTTTCTATTGCTTAGACCTCTGCATACCCTGAGACTGTCATCTGTGGGGGGGGGGTCAGTTTCCCCTGGGTCCAGTTTGAGATGGCCTTGAGGAGTCTGGAAAGAACCAATGTTTTGAGGGGCAATGCCTACTGAATCTTGGAGGCTGCACTTTCAAAAAATCTTTGACTGTCTGCATAGACTTAGCCTTTTCTTCCATCTTTTTTAAAACCTCTTCTGCTTTGTTGCCAAACAGATTGTCCTTGTTCAGAGGAGCGTCCAATAATTTTGATTTGACATGGTCTGGCAAGGACTGCTACTTAAGCCAGGCAGACCTTCTAAGTACAGAACCTGTGACTGCTGCCTTGCAAGATGCTTCTAGGGTGTCAAACCCACATTGCCGGGTATGCTTGCTGACTTGACTTGCAGAATGCATAAGCTCTTGTAATTCTTTATTTTCTTCACAGTCAGGAAAGGTAGATCATTTTTGCTTAATAAGTTCCATAGTATGTTTACTGGTATTTCAGCATGTGGAACTGACAATTCAATGCTCTAATGGCGAGAGTCGCAAAGGTGTATACGTTTTTACCCCATCTGTCTAAAGCTCGGGAATCCTTGTCTGAGGGGGTGGGATTCTTAGTTGTAGTTGCTTTCATTCCTTTAGGTCCTTGGGAGATGACATGCGGGTCAGCAGTAGGATTTCTGAAGAGGAAATTTGTGAGAGTCAGGGACTCTATAGTACCTGTCTGGTTTCCTTGGAGCAGGGGGTAAAGTATCAGGAGTTAGACTGGATTCCATAAAGACATCATCCAGAACAGGAGGGATAGCTAAGGGTCTGTGCTGTGGTAAATCTAAAAATTCCCTGAGTCTCTTTTTGGACTGAGGATAATCCTGGCACTCCCAATGGTAATGCTCTCTCAAAGTATGTAGGGTTTCACCAAAAGAAAAATCCTCTGGAGAGGAGGCAGAAGGAATGGATTCCTCTGCATCTGAATCCTCATAAGCAGATAAGGGCATGTCTTCATATTTAGAAA
The DNA here is from genome assembly GCF_019279795.1 of Protopterus annectens. NCBI lineage: Eukaryota > Metazoa > Chordata > Ceratodontiformes > Protopteridae > Protopterus > Protopterus annectens. Next base: position 836,476,841 of record NC_056747.1, read on the forward strand.
CCTCAGAGTCATTGGACTCTTGGTCAGATAAAGCTGCTGGGGACAAGTCTCTTTCTTTTAACGGGAAATCTGGCTTCCCCTAATCAGCATGTTCAGGTTTACTGCCATTTTAAGCATCCGAGATTGTGGCAAGGAATCAGATGCTTGAGTTTGGGTCATCAGTTTTTTTTTAGGCGTAGCTCATACTCTTGGCCTTAGAAACTCAACAGTTTTAGAAAGAAATAAAGACGTGAAAGAAGTCATCAGTTTGTGTCAAATATCAGTAGTGCAAAGAACTTCCTCAGAAGCCAATAACTGCACAGCGGCTCCGGACCTATCCAAGGTAGAGACATCAGCAGGTTCCGTAGTCAGAGTCTTGCGGTATACCGGACTCTGAACGGGTCTTGGTAGCGGCCTGTGAATCCATCAAAGTGGGCATCAGGGGCTGCGAAAGTGCCTCACTGAGTACCGGTGAACTGGCGACTAGCTTAACAGAAGCGTTGTCAGTAGTTTTGGACCTGTGCGGTCTGTCTTTCTTTATTCTTACTTTTTTTGGAAGATCTGTAGTCAGATGGCTTACCAAAGCCATTTCGGAATATGGAGATCGAGAAAGAAAGTATTTAGCTACAATAAGGGCTCAACAATAAATAGTTTGGGAGTTGAACAAAACTAACAGCGAGGTACATCGCGGTCTGGGCCTAAACAGGTGATGCAGTAAGAATGGAAATCTTGGTGTGGTATTTGCTTTCCACAGGTGAGACAATTGTTAACTTTTTCTGACATCAGTTAGAGCAAGAAAAAAGGATCCCCAAAGGGGTACTTAGCTTTAGAAGACTTCAGGATGATTCAATTTCGGAAACGAAAACTCAGGTAGCGGCCAACTGGCACTCGTGCAAACTGCTTCTGCTTCGGGCTCCTTCGCAAGAAAGACTGATGTAATAGCTTCGACTGCCTGTTTTTATACCCCTGATGACCTAGCGACAGTACTAAGCCTCTGGTATTCAGGCTGACTGAGGGCTACCCCTGGCAGGAGAACCCGTGTGTGATGACTGCAACAGTGAAACACGAAGAACATCTGGTAAACTCATTTTTTGGGGGTGCTAAATTTCAGTAACTGGCTAGAAAGTGCACTGCTTGGGTGCCAGCGAAAAAGAAATTCAGAGAACTTTAAAGAAAATCAACCACAAAAGGTGAGGAAAAAAACACTGGGTAGAATTCTGCAGCTGTTGAGCAAAAAGCAGTCCAAGCTCCAGCTTTGGTGCAAGAAACGAATTCCAGTAACCTAGAGGAAAAAACTAAAACTAAGTCAAATGGACTCTGAGCTGACTAAAATAAATGAAACACTGATGGAATATACAAATTATATTATATATAAGTAGATTTGTGAAGAAATGTATGAAAATATGTGCCATGGAGGATGTGAATTAAGTACTAGGAGTCTGGAGTGAATTTACATATTATTCCCCAAGAATCAAAAACTGGGCTAGACTGGACAGAATTTACATTTCACAGGAACATGTGCATTTAATTGAAGGTCTGGATACACACCCAATAACTATTTCAGATCATGCGTCAATAACTAAAATAAAAACACAGGGTAATGAAATGAAATAAAAAATGAGACACTGGTGCTTTCTCCCCAGCTGTTGAAAAGAGAGGCATTTAAGGAATGCGTAGTGGAAAGTATTCAGGAGCTATTACAGAAGATAGAAATTTCTTTTGAAAATATAGCTAGGGAGTGGGTAAACATTAAAGTCGAGTTTAAAAATAGAATGGAAATAAAAGAAAGGGAGCTATGGTTAAATAGTAACAATAATTCTTTAGGGGGAGTGACAAATGTTGAAGTATTGCAGAATAGGGGGAATCTCACAGAACAAAAGGAGAAGCAAATGCTAAACAGAAACAAAGAGATTACATCAATAATATGCATGGATTTAGAAAGACTGCTGTTAAGCAACTGTTTCTTGATAATTCCAGAAAAAAACTTTAAGCAAAATGGCTCAGGCAACAGAAAGTAGAAAGGGTTGTTGCCAAGCTTAGGGAGCCTATAACAATGAACATAATAAGAGATCCTGTAGAGGTAATGCAAATATTTTGAAAATGTTATAAAAGTCTGTATAAAGTAGAAAAAAATATGGAAATCAAGAAAAGGTGCAAATGGAAATGTTTATGGAAGAATTAAATATGCCAAGGTTAAGGGTAGGTGAGGCTCAGCTACTAACAGGATAGGAAGATATTAGATAAAAATGGTGATGTATAACCAAAAACGGTTCCAGGAATGGATGGTATTCCTGTGGAAGTTTGGAAGCTGGGAGGGAAAAACTGATAAAGATCTGGAAGGTTTTTTTTAACAGTATTTTAAAAGGAGTAGTACCAACATCCTGGAAGAAAGTTGTAATACCTAAAGAGCGTAAAGGCCCATCAGATCCAGCTTAATACAGGCCTATTTCAATACTAAATCGTGATTATTAAAAGGTTATGTTTTACCATATTTTCTGTACTTTATCCAAAAAATCTAAACTGTCTTTGATAATATGAAGGTAACTGTATCACTTTTTTAACAAAAAGTGATGCAACAAATATCCCAAATTATAGGTTACATAATTGCAGGCAGATATGGGATGACCTGGAGAAATAACTATGCTTTTATGTGTTTTTGGCACACAAAAAACTTTGCCAACTCATTGCTTTTATTAAAGTACTTATTTTAGCATCTTCATGTCTAAAATAATTTAGTCTAACCCCTTTATGTATTAATTCTTTATAGTTCTTGACCATCTCCTAAGTTAAAAAAATACTTTTTCATAGATTTTATCATTTTCTAGATGCTGTAAACATACATTTACATATTGTGTGTAATGCATGTAATAAAGTAATGAATAAAAAAGTGAATAAAGTACAGAACATAATAATGCAGAAAAAGAAAGTGCATTATATTTTGTGTCTAAGTATATTATTATTTTCTAATATTTTAGAGAAAATAGTTTGGTATTACTGGTCTTTATATACAGAAAGAAAAATCCCTTCTAAAAATGTCAAACTTTGTTTTTCACATAAAAGAGCCAGGCGTCTTAAAGATATGTCAGTACATAGAAAATTTGAGAGACCAAAAAATATAGAAAATAATATAGTGATATGGAACTTTTCTATGTGACAATTGCACAGTATACAAACATACAGTGGATAATTTTGAAAGTATTAAATGGAAAAAATGTTGACAGAAGAGGCCGCTTCACTTGCAATAGTAAAAAGATTACACATAGTTTAAAATGTCCTTGTGGATTATTTTATATTGGGGAAAGCAAGAGAAGCTTTACTGCAAGATTAAGAGCATACAAGGGACATCAAGAAGCAAAGATTTCAGTGTCCTGTAGCTATGCACAGGGATTAAAGGCAACTGTTTTGAAACAAGTGAATACTAGGTTTAGTACTGATGAAAAAAAAAAAATCAAGAAACATTTAAGAAGGAAGGAAGCAATATTTATTTTAAAATATGACACAATGTTTCCAAGAGGTTTGAATAGGGAATTCTCTTCTCCTGGAAGCATTTAATATAAGAAGGTTAAAAAACGAATATTAAAAGTTAACTTTTTAGTTGGCGTTTTTAGTGAATTCTTAACTGGATGATTATTTAATTGATTAAATGCATGTATTTAAGTGTATGCTTACTAGCAGAAAGATGTACTTTGAAAAGGCTTTTCTGAAAGCCAAAGTGCCAGAGAAGTGTTACTTGCTCTTAATGGTATGAATTTGAAGTTTTGCTGTTAACTTTTACTGCAGAAGTTATTTTTTTTATTTTAATAAATCAGTCGGTGTACTAAACTGAGTGAATTCATCTGGCCTGGAACTTGTGGTGTGATGTCTGGTATGTTCTACAGTGTGGTGCTTTAAAATTATAAGGCTGATTAGGAGGTTGTATGAGGGGTCGGAAACAAAAAAATTAAAGTGGGTGAGTTTCTCTCTGATAATTTCTGAGTTGAGGAACCAGGTAGGGGTGTTCTCCTTTCCCCTTTGTTGTTTGCATTACACTTAGAACCAGTGGCAAAGAAAATAAGGGACTCAGACATTCAAGCATATAACTGGTATGGTGGTCAAGAAAAGCTGCCTCTATTTGCAGATGATATTTTATAACTGATGAAACCAGAAAAGGACATTACAGTTTTGTGGAACATTTTGAGATGCTTTCAAATCTTTTTGGGATACAAAATTAATGAAGCTAAAACAAAGGCAATAGCTATAAATTATGTACCCACACATGAATTGGTTCAGCAATATCCATAGTTATGAGGACATGATAAAATAAAGTATTTAAGAGTATGAATTGAAAAGGGTTTTGGTGCAGTAATTAAGGATGTTTAAGAAGAGACTAAACAAAAGTTAATACAAAAACTGAGAAATTGGAAGTTCTGTTATATGGCTAGTAAGATACAATCGTTAAGGTTTTTTTCATCCCATTAGTCTTGCACACAGGTCAGGCATAGTTTTATCAGCCAAAGGAGAAGTTGAGGATATCAATTAATAAAGAGCTGCAGGATTTTATCTGGGAGAGGAAAATGGGATAAGATGATTCTGCCAACAGAACAAGGCAGATTGGGATTATCCGATTTGAAGGGGTAATTTTAGAGCTATACATTTAAGGCTCCTCTATACAGCCCATGCAGAAACCTATCATTCAAAGTGGAAAGAGATGATGACAAAACGGGGGAAATTCAGGAAATGAGGAGATGCTGGGAGTTTGGTTGCATATCCTTAAGGAAAAGAATAATGATAACCATACAGAGTATAATATTAATAAAGTAGCAAAAGCATTCTAAGAAATAAGGCAACTTGGAAATGGAGAAAGGAGATTCTGCTGATAGGGATGACTGCAATTAGGGATACAGACAATAGGCAAGAAGGGGATGGAATTTATTGAAGAAAACTGGCAAAATAACCAAGGCATTGGGAATAAATAGACAGGGAATGGGAAGAGGCCAATAATTAATTTGGACTGCAGGTTACAGACTGCCTTCCATATCAAGGACTGATAGAGTATAGGCAAAGAGAAAGAAATAGGGGGATCCTAAGTGAAAGATCAGCACTGGTAGAGTATTTTGTAGAATCTAGAACAGATGCTGCTGTTAAAGATAGAATGGATAAGAAATTCACAAAGAAACTACTGGGGATATATATCTTGCAAATATGGAACAAAGTATAGATGATTTAGGATCTTTGCTTGGAAGTGTTTACATGGGTATTTTTAAACCCCGAGTAGACTCCAAAGAATTTCTCCTCAGGTAGATAGCAAATGTTGGAGGTATGATAGCTAAGAAAGAGGTAATTGGGAACATATTTTCTGAGAGTGTAATGAGCTAGCAGATTTTAAATTCCCTGCAGACTAGTCTATCAGAAATAGTGGGTAAGCAAATTGGTATGACTAAGGAAATTATTTTTTTGAGCTATGATACAGAATTAGAATTGCCTAGACATAGTAAGGCCTTGCGGAGTCTAATTATGTTGGCTGCCAAAAAAGCAATTATTAGGAATTGGAAATCAAAGTCTAAGCCAACTGTACTAGCAGTAGTGAATATTGTAACAGAGATAAAACTAGAAATGGGATATTTAAAAAAGGATAGCAGCAAATTACATAGAAAAAATGGAAACTGTGGGAATAATACGATGAGGAATTATGTTTAAAAGAAGGCAGAATCTGAATGAACTATGTAATGTATTACTGTATACATTATAAGTGATGCATAATGTTTGCAACTAAAATTAAGACATGATTTGTTTTCATTTATATAAACATATGACTGCCAATGTTATAAATGATAGTTTAATAAAGATGTTTCTTGTTTAATTAAAAAAAAAAAAGTCATACATACTCTTCAAAGCATGTTTAGATACATGGCACATATTAGAAATAATAGGATTCAGAAAGGAGCTACCTTCTGAAGAAAATGTGGTGGAGTATTCCCTGAAATTGACTACACAACTCAGAATAAAATTCCACAGATGTGCCGGTTAGATAAGAATTCTGTATGCTAAAGATGAAGAGAAAACTGTCTTACCAGATCTGTCCATTACTTTATCTTCTTTATCCACAAGTGAAGGGTTAGTATTGACCAAACGTCTGTTTCCAGCTGGCAAAAAAGGTTGAAATAGCAGCTAGATCTGATTTAAGATGAGAAAACAATTTGGTAGCTTGAGGTACTTTGTAAACTCTATCTGCCTTTTTCAAGACTGATGGTTGACAGGTGTATTACAGGCAGCATTAAGCACATCCGCAATCCTCCAAGGTTGGCAAAATAGGAGTGACAAACGTAAAATAAGGAATATCCACTTGTGGCATATAATAGCTCCTCAGATGTCCTTCCAAGATCAGTTTTGCAGTATTCCTTGCAAGTGAGATATCCTCCCAGTATACCAAAGCCTGAGCCCTCCCACATGCTTATACGTCCAATGTATGACCTAACCCCAAAGGCGAGAGGCACATAAGGGATGTATGCATGCAAAAAACTCATAACTTCTTTGCCGCCAGCCCGAATACAAAATTCAGTCTTCTGTCTATTGGCTATATGTAGTGAAGATAGGCACAGGAACCACACAAACCAAAGTCCAAACCACAAATCCAATTTTAAATTTGTGGTGATTTATTTTTTGGAACCAGACCCAAGGGGCTTTTACACCGACAAACATCTTCTCAAGAAAGAACTTAATGGATTCTTATGTGTGATACCCTTACCTCCCCAGGTTTGAATGAATGTTGTTCTGTTATACCTATATTAAAGCTAAAAAGTCTCGTGGGCTGATTGTCATGTTTCTCACACATTTGTCACTGGAACACTGACTTTTTTTTTTTTTACCATTTTTGCTCTCAACGTTTTTATTTTTAATTTTATTCTTATTAGTATACTTATGTTAATTTTTTTTCATGCAATTTAACTTGATGTTCACAATTCTTGTTGAAGTTTTATAATCAATGTGTTTTCTAAACTAAAGTTGAGTCGTGAATGTTTTGATCACATGATGTATTAGGGTTATTTAAGGTTGGAGTTAACCATGTCAAGTAGTTCTGAAGAAGTCTTTGCTAAAGATGAAAGCGCTTGCCTGCATTTGGTTTGTTTTTGCTGTCAATAAATTGGATTTGTGGTTTGGACTTTGGTTTGTGTGGTTCCTGTGCCTCTACCTTCACTACTTCTGGTTCTTGATTTTTTTTTCTTTTGGACTTGTTTATTGGCTATATGTCTCAGAAATGATTAAGTAGCCTTTTGGGGGGAGATAATTACCCCTGTTGGGGACACTTCCTTTTTCTTTTCACTACAAGCTTGGTTTACCAGTCTGTAAGCAAACCATTTATTTTGGATATCTCGGGCCATTTCTTTTTGTTATTCTTATCATGGGAAATCACTTTCTTCCTCTGTTGTAGTCCATTCTACTTCCTCTTGGGCTTTTTTTTTTCAAGGGTTTAGCTGCCAAATCCATTCTAGAAGTAGCTACTTGGTCTACTGTTCACACTTTTATTAAACATTATACCTTGGATGTGTTTTCTAGAACTAGAGCAGGTTTTCCCAAGTCCATACTACAAGGCATTTTGGACTCTTCTTTAGTTTGAGTTTCCTTTGCCCTCTCTCTTCAGGACCTTTAGTACTCTCCCACTTGTCAGGAATGCTACAGCAGTGATCTTGGATGGACATGGTATAGTAGTATAAGAACTTGCTGTAACCATAGGTGTCCTATCATCACCGTTGCAGTATTTTATCCCACCCTCCTTTCCTTTTTTTCTAGTATTTTATCCCACCCTCCTTTCCTTTTTTTCTATGGCCAAGGGGTGTGTTTCTCCATTTCTTGATGGACATGTATACAGTTGCCTCTCCTTTTGTTTCATTTTTTATTTGTTTCCTGGAGCAAGTAGGCCTAAGTTTTTTTCATGCCTACGTCCCTTGCGTTCCTCTTGCCTTTGGCTTAGGTCATACATCGGATGTATAGCACACGGAAGGACTCTGGCTTTGTCAATGTCAGAATCCTCTGACAAACTTTCCACAGGAATTTCTTTACGGATATTGTCCTCTGGTAAAGATGTCCGAGTGCCAGGATTAAGGGCCTGTAATAATTGCTTGTCTAAGGTAAGAAAATCATTTTTACAAACAGACACCATTTCTTCAAATGAGCAAAGTCTAACCTTTTGTTTTTTTCTCTGAAAGGTCCACCCTGGAAGAAGACAGACTACGATATGGTACTTTAAACATGGTCTCTTTCCCCTGGCCACCCAAAGCAGAACCTCTTGGAGTGTCTCCTAGACCCAAAGACAGTGGTTCTCCTAAGCCCAGATCATACACTGGAATAGCCGTAGAAGATGTGGCTGACCCCAAATCCACGGTGGATGAAGGCACTACAGCAGAGGAACCTGGAGAAGAAAGTGAGTGGTCTAAGGAACAAATGTTGGTCACTATCGAATTACTAAAGTCTGAGGCACTGTTTTAGCATGAGGTGGAAGCAAAAGCTCTTTTCTTTATTTTTTTTCTTTTGAGGTACAGCATAAGAAGAATTAACAAGATCAGACTAAGTATCCATGCTATAGCCAAGGAAGAAGTCTGATTGCTAGCAAGATCTACTGGAATGAGTTGGTCTGAAGGTAAGTTGTCAGACAAGTGTTCCCAAGCACCAAACACACTTCACATAGCCCCCTTTTCGCAGTTAAAGCACAAGCAGAATACAAAAATACCCGTCAGAAACAAAGCACTTTACACAGAAGTGCACTGATGAAAAAAATACAAAATGTAAGTTATAACAAAGTGAACACAGGCTTAAAACATACACAAATGTTTCCCATCATGAAAAAAAATCCTGATCCATAAATTTACATTAACAGTTCAAAGTTTTCACAAGCAATACACATTTACCACAAAATTTGCCCTAATATTTAGAAAGTAAGCCCTAAGCTAAAAATAGCAGTTCCATTAAGAAAAATATATTTTAAAAGGGGAAATAACTGCTTATAGTCAAAAAATAAAGAAATATTTTCTTAAAAGGGTAATAATTTCTGTGTGGGAAGGTTCCCCTGTAGGTACTTATCTGCCAGAAATTAAGCTTAAAGCTGACTGCTGCTGCTGTGAAGCTTCTGAGCTGCTTTATCTCAAGGTTTCCTATACTCTTGACTGTTTATTTATTTGACATTTGTTGACTGGGAATGTCTGAGCTTGTGCCCCTTTTCATCAGAGGCCAGAGGAGAAAAGCTCCACAAAGTATTACATGCACCACAAAAATGTTTACAAAACAGTACAGTACACTTGAGGTTAATATAAACATGCATTATAATGCTTGAATTCCCACTTGTAGCATGAGAGTTTAAAAGGTGTTATTTACAAAAAACAATATGTTAGTCATTCATACATCTCCAATACATAAGGAATTCCCCATATAGAGGGGAAGTAATGACAATTAACTCAAGAGTTTAAGATGGGTACAGAAAGTACCGTACATCAAATCTTAGTTCTTACATCATTAATCAGAAGCAGAGGGGAAGCTGATAGAGACAGCATGTGATAGCAAAAGGGGCTAGCCAATCAGCAGTCATATTACAGGTGTGGGAAGGAACCAGAGCTTTGTGAAGCTGGACAGTTGTATCCTAGGCAGGATACAACCCGTATAGCCAAAGACTACTGCAGCAAAGAAAATGATGAGCATTCTAAGTTGTCTGTGGACATACAACAAATGTAGACTTCTTTCACCTTTATTTTTTTGGATTGAGAAATAAGGCAGAATGAGGGACAGAGTGATTTAAAAACATCTCAGTAACAACATTTGGCATAAAGAAAGGGCTAGGTCTAAGATATCCTCCCCTGATCATCATTGACTATGTGTGGAGCCAACAAAGGCTACCACTGGTTGAGGAAAAAGGAGAACACGAGACCCTACATCTTAGAAACCCTTTGACAGAAATTATTGCCACTAATAAAACTGTCTTCCAAGTTAAACATTTCAAGGAGGCACAAAAAGCAGGTTAAAAAGGTGACAAAGTTAATTTTTCAAGAACATAGTTAAGATCCCAAGGGGAAAGAATGCATTTCCTAGGAAGCCTGATGTAGAGGAAACCTTTAAAAACTGACCTCATAACATGAAGAAAGAGAAGGACCAATAGGCAAACAAGCTGAAGTGGCTGACAGATGCACTTTAACAGAAGTGTATGGTAGGCCTGAGTTGAGCAGCTTACACAAGTACTTGAGGGTAATAGGCATCCCCACTTGGAATGGGTCCTGTCCTGTACTGCAGTACCATACAGAAAATATTTTTCATTTAGAAACAAGATTTTCTTGGTTCCTTTATTACTTGTTGCAAGTCCTCAGAACAATGCTGCCTGGAAGCAATCAGAAGCCTATCATTCACACCTTTAGGGTTTGGGTGAATGAAAAATACCTTTTTCTTTTATGAGCAAGTCCATCCTGTGAAGTAACTTGTGGTGACTGGCCACAGGTAGGTGAAGAAGAAGGGAGAACCACTGTTGTCTGGACCAAAAGGGGGTTACCAAAAACATCTTTGGGTTGTTTTTCTGACGCTTTAGAAGAACTTTGGAATGAATGGAAAATGAGGGAAGGCAAACAGGAATTTTCTTTTCTGTGTAAAAGAAAAGATGTTTACTCTTCGGACGTCTTTGTAATGGACTCTGGTGCAAAAAAAAAGTCTGAATTGTCCATTTAGTGTGGAGACAAAAAAATATGTCTGAGGAGTTCCCACCTATGGGCAACCTGAATGAAGACACGTGTTCAACATCCATTTGTGATGGTCTGTCTTGGATCTGCTGAAGTAATCTGCCACTGAGTTTTGTTCTGAGGGGATGTATACAACCTGGATAAAGAGGCTGTGTTGAATTGCAAGGCCCCAGGCTATCCCAGCAGTTTGCAAAAGAGGAAAGGACTTTGCTCCCTCACTATAAGGATATGAAGTAGTCTTCCAACCAAAGCAAGTTATTTGCTTTTTTTTACACATTTGTCAAACCAACAAAAGCTAATACTACAGCAATCTTGTGTTATTCATGGGTAATAACTCCTAGAATGAAGAATCCTTAGGAATGGCATCACTTCTGTTTTAAAATTCAAAGATATCTTTGGTCATAGTGACACTGTTTTTGGCAAGCATCAGGCTACTTAATTTCATTTAATTAATTACTACTGACATAGTGCCCTTCCTTTAGTAAAATCATGCTGGTGGGAATTCTATAACTAAAGCTATCAACACAGCTGTCATTAGGCACTTGCCATACCCAAGGCTATGCCCCAACACCTCCCCAGATAGTCCTTGACTGTGTGGGGATCCAACAAAAGTTACCACTGGTAGGGGAAAAATACGGTATAAAATAAAGTTTACTCTGTGCTATTACCCAGTGAGGATAAAGCTGGTAATTAGCTAACACATTTAAGTGAGATAGGTGCGAGAGACTGGCAGTCCAGATTGACTGATCTCAGTGCTTACTTGGGATTTTAATAAGAGCAGACACTCCCAAACTTCAGGGATTTTTTTTTTGTTTTGGGAAGTTTTACACATACTGGCAGGATACCTGATACTATCACTATTTAAAACCTTTGCTCAAGAATTCTGGGCAAAGCTCAAAATAATGGAGGCATATAAGCTCAAAATCAATTGCCTTTTTTTTTTTTTTTTTTTTTTTTTTTTACATATTACTCTAATTCACTTAAAAAGTGAATAAACACGTTTGCCTCACCATGCATTTTCTGAACACTAGGAAGTACAAAACTGTTTGGCTTTAGTGACTGTAATTCTGAATGATTAACAATCAAATCCAAAATTTAATGACTGACAGGTTAAAAACCATGAAGCAAAATTTAGGGACATTCTGTGAAATCTGGGAGAATGACAGGTAGAGGTGAATAAAACTGACTTACCCCTGCTGCTGTTTGATGACTGCTAAACAACTGCCACTGATATGGTGTAGCAGTACTAGTGTCACTCAGTGTATAGCCAGTTGCTGAAATCAGTGTAAAATGAATATTGGTATGGCTTGTATGCGTCTTTGGAGGGGAGTGGGATTGGTTTGCTGTATTAACTGTAATAAGCCCCCCATCATTTCTTCTACTTTCTATCACAAACATCTTTGGCATTGCAGTTCTGCTTAAGCATGCAGGAAAGGTTGCACTGTGTTTTCAGAGTAACAAATTGATCATAATTCCTTTCACTTGCCATCACAAATACCTTGCAAGTAATAGGTGGTTATCTTTGGCAGTTTGGCAAATGTAGTATGAGCGTGAAAGCAACTGCTCATTGCTAGAGTGGCTCACTGAGTAGCACTACCATTTCACAAACTTCACCAAGCTGGTCAAATTCTTGGATGTAGCTTTTTCTATGTGGAGTTTACATGCCCTCATTGTCTCTGTATGGCTTGACCTATGGGCACTCTTTTCCTCTGGCACCCCAAAAATATGCAATAGGTAAAATGGAGTTGAGTTTCTCTGAAGGGGAGTGTATAGCATGTTTGTGTATCTTGTGACAGACCTGGCTTGTCAGGAACAGTGTCAGTATAAAATATTACCAATTTATATCTGCCAACAAACACAATAATGCTGGACACATACATAACTCTTCTGGGAAGCAGCAAACAATGCAGTTGGCAAGAAATTATCTTTTAAAATAAGGCATAAAATACATCGCAGAACATTCAGACTCTTAGAGGGCTCTAGTGGTCCCCGAATCTCAGACTGTGTAAATGGATTTACATATGGGCTCAGTAGTGGCCTCTTCCCTCAACCACACCCATTCTGAAACCAACCCAGCTCAGAGGTTTGTACAGAATGCTACTGTAGTTTGTATGTTACTGTGATCATTATTTTTCCACATTCCTCACAATCACACATCAGGCATGCATACAGTGGCTGCCTTTTGATGGATACTGGTGAGGAGACATGCTGTGTATATGCATGACAGTAGTCAACTGAAATACATGACTGCAGACATTTGTGCCTCTGCTTTCAGCCCAATCTAACACCAAGAGATTGCACAGACAATGACTTGTCTTTTTTTTTTTGGGGGGGGGGGTATGAGGCAGGCAGCATTCTAGATAGAATTTATGTATCCTCTCAAACATCTGTCTTGTTAGTTTAGTGTGAGCTAGTATTTTGTGAGCTTTGAACATTAAGCCTTTGACTTGCATCTTTCTTGAAAAAAGATTAGATTGAATTTCTTACTTACTCATGATTTTGTTCAGGCCTCCACTGGATCAAAAGGTTGGAAAAATGCATCTCAGAGCTTAAATAACCCTATGGCTTCTGGGAGCCTAGTGGCCCCCAGACCCCCCACACACTTAATTCAGTTATTTCCTACACAGTAAATATTGTGCTGTATTTTCCAGTTAAGGTATGTTGAAATGATGCAAAGAAAAGTAATGTTGAGCAATAATACTGAATTTCTTTCCTTAGTCATAATTCTTTTCAGGTCATCAATGGATGAAAACGTTATTAAACAATTCTGAAAAGTTTATTAGGGCATCTAGAAAGCCACAGCTTATAGAAAAAGCTGAAGAGTAAAGCAAAACATGAGAAAATGAAGACAAAAAGTAATTTGCATGGTACAAGAAGCCAAGGATAGAGGAAACCAGGGCGGGCACTGCAGAACATGCACATGGGGAGTGACACACTAGGTAGTGGGGGGGCACAGAGCCATTCGCCGAGGGCACCATTTCATTTAATGATGGCTCTTTACATAGGGTTGTAATGTAATATCACTGCAACTAAATGCCAGTCACTTTGAATACTCCTCTGTGAGATGGGCCAAGATGTGCAGAATGAAGGCATATGTCATAATGTAAGACCACTGTAGCTACAGTGCAGTCTGTGTGTACTACTCCTAAAACTTTGCAATATGGACTAAAAGGTTACTTACGAGGGGTAGCAATGACATGGTGATACTTACACTGGAAGTTTCCAGGGGGCCCCAGCTTGATACTTGCTGGAGGTCCCCAAAATACTAACACCAAGCCCGGGTGCTTATTAAGGCTGATGTTCCCCAGGTGGAAACAAAGACTTGACAAAAGAAGAAATATGGTCCTTAAGGGTTAATCTATCAAGTATCACACCAAGACCATGCACCTTCAACACAAAAGAAAGCTTGCTGCACTATAAAAAATATACCAAGTAACAGGACTGGAAGGGAACAATCCCTCAGCATAGCATGTACCATCAAAGCAATTGTCTTTGGGGTATTGAGTTTAAGCCTGTTACTGACTATCAAGTTGTGGATAAGTTCCAGATCATGAGAAAGGGGTGTAAAAGCAGGGACACTAATGCTTTTTCATCTATGTTGATTCTAAACACAATGAGGTTTATATGAAGTGTCACTACATCTGCAGCACACTAGCCAGCCAGAGCTTTGCAACTTGCAAGGTGACTGTATAACATCCCTAAGTGTGATGTAACTCCAATGGACTGTACACTTTCCATAACTGCTGAATTAGAGTCAATCAGGGTTGCACATGGCCTATTGATTCATCTTTTGGTATAGAAAGTCATTAATTCAGGTAGAGCAGACAGATTAAAATTCTTAAAACAAGCCATTGACTCTGTAGAACAACTGAATAATGGGTATCCATATAATGATCAATTTCATCAGTAATGTAACATCTGTAGCAAAGTAAAGGAAGATAAACACGACTGCTATGCCTCAACTGAAACAGTACAATTTTTTACATAAACTGAAGTCAAGAAAAGATGCTGTGTTTTTGCATATTCATTGTTCCACACTCCAAAACAGCAAGTTTTGCCTTCAACAGGTTCTCCAGGAACGTCACTTGTCTTTGGTGGATATGTCTGTGTGATTACAGCTATATAAATATGAGCAGCGACAAGTTAATAGTCCTTTCTACTTTTATTATCTCTCTGAAACAAAATAAATAACCTGATTGCTGCTTTTCCCCAGAAAGTACAATCATCTTATCTAAATCCAATATCAACCAGCAGGACAATTTAATTCTTGAACACACATTAATACACTGCCTAAGCAAACTGAGATAAATCAAGAAGTAACTCTTTTGTTCACATTGTCATCCTTTTCAGTAAGGAGTTGAATATGGTTCCAGATGCACCACACCTAAAAACAATAAAAAAATCTATTTTATTAAAGAGCATGCTTACAGTAAAAGCTTCACTTAATGAGTTATTGCTTCAGCACTGTTATCTTTTAGGCATCATCTTTTCTAGACTTTCCACTTCTTATCAAAGCATGTAGAAGAAAATAATACTGTATCATAAAGAAAGCTTAGCTGCATATTCTACATTCTAACAGTATTTTCACATTATTTTCTCTTAAAACAGAAACATGGGGCAGCTGTAAACAAGCTTAAGCAACCATTCAGATGTTTCTTCTAAAAGAAATGAATCTTAAGTACTAGCTATGGGCAAAAATGGAAAACAACCAATTCATGCTGAAAAATAGTGTCTGAAGCACATAAAAGTTTAATAATGTAGATAGGTGCTTTTGTCTTCTGTTCAACTAGGACTTTATCAAAACATTGTGATTCAACTTCGTTTCCTGTAAATAGCCACATTATATGATCAAATTAACCAGCACTATAAACAATACCAGCATTTTGTGAATAAACCCAAAACTTAGTAACCTATATTTTATATACTACTTAAATAATAAAGTAAATTAATTAATAATAAGATAGCATGATAAACATTTAATTTAATGCACATAGATATTTGATTTAAAATAGGATGCAAAGAAAACTATTTATTTAATCCAGATGGTCTAAATGCATTAAGCCCAAGTTGCCATTTTTTTTCAACAAACATCTTTATTAAATTATCACATATGACCAAAATGACATAATTTTAGTTGCAAACATTATACATAAGTCACCATTGAAACAACTGTAGTTATAAACATTATATATCACTTAAAATCTACCCAGTCATTGTCAGTTAAGCATTATATGGCTCATTCAAATCTTGCCTCTTAAACCTCATTCCTTCTCTGCCATACATTGTTCCCACAATTCCCATTTATTCCTATGTAGTTTGCTCCTTCTCTTTTCCAAAATCTCAATTCCAGTTGTTTTACCTCTGTTAGTATATTCATTACTTCTAATATAGTTGGTTTAGATTTTGATTTCCATTTTCTAGTAATTGTTTTTTTGGCAGCTACATCTTCCTCATCACACCAATCCGCCACCCCCCCCCCAGCATCTCCAACAGTGCATCCCACAGGGAATCCTTACAAGTCTGCCAACCCACCACACTCTTAAAAATATGTTCCCAAGTACCTCTTTCTTCCCCATCACACCTCCAACATATGCTGCCTACCTAAGGAACAATTCTCTGGAGTCTACTTCGGGTATAAAAATATCTATGTAAACATTTCCAAGCAAAAATCCTAAATCTTCTAGATTTTATTGCATATTTGGGAGAAATACATATATCTTCCCATTGTTTCTTTGTGAAATGCTTATCCAATCTCTCTTCCCAATCCTTTCTAACCTCCTCTGATTAATTCTTATTGTTATGCAATAGTTTATATGCTGTACTAATTATTCCTTTTTTAATTGCAGCTTCTCTTCCAGATACTACTAAAAACTCTTGTCAGTGCTGGTCTTTCATTTAGAACTTACCTATTTCTTTCTCTTTGCCTATACTCTGATATCAATCCTTGATGTGGAAGTCAGTCTCTAACCTACTCCAAATAAATTCTTGGCATCTTCCCATTTTATCATCTTTCCCTCTCTAGTTATTTGCTCACAATACCTTGGTTCCTTTGCCAGTTTTCTCCAGTAAATTTCAGCCCCCTCTTGCCTACTGTCTATATCCCTAATTGTAGTCAACCCTATCAACAGAATCTTCTTTCTTATTCCTGCATTGGTTTAGTTCTTAGATTACTTTCTGGATATAATATTCTGTATGATTATTGTTATTCTCCTTAAAGGCCTGCATCCAAAATCCCAGTATCTCCTTGTTTCTTGAGCTCCCCCCTGTTTCAACATCATCCCTTTCCACTTTGAATTATATATATATTTTTGCTTGTGCTATGTATTGGAGCCTTAACTGTGTAGCTCTGAAATACCACTTCAAATTGGGTAATCCCAATCCACCCTGTTCTACAGGAAGAATCAGCTTATCCCACTTGACTGTTGCTGTCTTCACCTTCCAGATAAAGTCCTTCAGCTCTTTATTAATTGCTATCCACAACTACTCCTCTGGTCGATAAAAATATGCCTGACCTGAGTATAAGACTAAAGGGACTAAAAATATTTTGAATGCTTGTATCTTACCTTCCATATCCATACAAGAAAGCTTCCATTTTCTCAGTTTTTGTATTATCTTTGGTTTCCTCTCTTCCCACGCATCCTTAGCTGCCACATCAGAATCATTTTTAATCCATACTCCTAAATACTTCATTTTTATCATGTCCCCATAAATATGGATATTGCTGAACCGATTTCTGTGTGGGTACATCATTTACCACTATTGCCTTTGTTTTAGCTTCATTAATTTTGTATTCCAAAAAGATTTGAAGCTGTCTCAGAATGTTCTACAGCACTGTAATGTGTCTTTCTGGTTTTGTTAGGTATAAAATAATATTTGCAAATAGACCCAACTTTTCTTTACTATCATAGTAATTATATCTTTGAATTTCTGAGTCCCTTATTTTCTTTCTTAATGGTTCTAAATACAATGCAAATAAAAGGAAAACAGGGCACCCCACCTGGTTCCTCTGCTCAAGCATAAATTATCAGTGAGGACCCCACCTACTTTAGTTTTTGCCTCCGATACCTTATGGGTCTACTACCAGAGATCGAAATTACACCATTTCAAAATCTGGCAGTAGATGGCCACTAATGCAAAAGTGCACTTTCGCGAACACCACTAGAACGAACGGGCAATATCCTCCACTGTGGTGCGGTAGTCACGGACCTTAGGGTTAGAGCTTGGGTTAAGGATAGTGGTTAACCCTACTAGGTATCCACTATCCTTAACCCAAGCCCTAACCCTAAGGTCTGTGACTGCCGCACCACAGTGGAGGACATAGGTCCATGACTACTGCACCGTGGGAGGACATACAATTTCCTCCACTGTGGTGCGGTAGTCATGGACCTTAGGGCTAGGGATTGGGTTGAGGATAGTGTTTAGCCCTACTAGCTATCCACTATCCTTAACCCAAGGACTAACCCTAAGGTCCGTAACCATTCGCTCAAGTGGTGTTCGTGAAAGTGCACTTTCGGTGAAGTGCACTTTCGCGTAACTATGGGTCTACTGTTTATTTTCGAAAAAGTGAGTTTTCAATTATATACAGTAGACCCTCCCTTATATATCCTCCTAATTAACCTTATATATTTTTTTCAGGAAATGCAAATGCTTCCATTGCCCTGCTCATAAAGTCCCAGCTTACTCTGTCAAATGCTTTCTCTGCAACAAGACCCAACAACAGTGGTAATCCTCCTCCCTTACCACTAATCCCTTAGTACTACTAATCTACCATTATCATCTTTTTTATTCTGTTTTATCACTATTGGAGCTATTCTTGTAGTTAATGTAAGTACTCTTTTTCTTTGTCCCAAGTACTCCGCTGAATAACTATCCTGAATACCTTTCTTTATCAAATTCACATGTTCAGTTCTTTCCAAGTGCATCCTGTAGTATAACTATTTGCACTCCACATTTAATATAGGTCACTACTCTTTTTTGTATTTATCTGTGAGACCACTAACATTTAAAGATATTACAGAAACCATCATTGCATTAAAAAAGTTATTATTCCCACCTATGTATAACAGTTTTTTTTTGTTAAATGTCTAGTTATGGCTTTTGTATTACATGCATACACTGTTTGGCAGGTTTATCTTTATTTATAGAGTTTTCTTGTCATATCCATTTGAGTCTATGTCATATCTTACAAAACTTTTGTTTTATTGAAAGCCCTCACAAATAAACGCACCCCAATAAAACATACTAACTTAATAACACACAAAACTGTACACCTCTTCAAATACTGAAGTTTTACCCACCTAATAGGAACAAATGTTCCAAAATGACAGCTGCACTCAGAGACTTGAGTTAACCTAAAAGAAATTTATCCATGCAAAGACCCATGCTGCAGCCTGTGCTTCTACGGAGTGTTATCTGGTTTTGTCTTATCTTTCTAGATCTCCCAGCTAGGAAAACACTTGAAGGCTTTCAGAGAACATTATCTCTTAGCCATTTCTTTTTATCAGATTGTCTGCTGGAGACAGGAGAACCAAATACAGAATTGCTACTAAGAATACATTTATTTGCTACAAAAAAAACTTATAATATTCAATATTCTTTTTATTTACTTGCTTTCTCTTAAAGCTTGTTACTAGCTCAAGCTAATTGCCTTAATCCAGTCATTCCCAAATGCAAGAATGAGAAAAAGCACACTAATCTGTCTTTTGTCATGCTCTTTTAACCAAACTTTTCCTCCTCTTCTGTTTTCACATTGCAGTGCCTACATTTCATAAAAGAAGAGAAGGGAGTAAGAAAAAAAAAACTTGAGTACCTGTTTGCATTAGTATCTCCATTATACTTAAAAAATAACTGACAAAACATTACTTTGTAGTATGCAAGGAAAATCATGCACTATAAAAATGTAGTGTTAAGAAAAAAATGTTTTACATAAAATTAACTTTCTCCCCAAGTATTTTTCTGAACATTAATGACAAAGTAGGGTATATGCTTTAGTCACCTGCAAGTTTAACAAAGTCCAAAAAAGTCCAATATTTTCATATTTTCTTGTTCTGTCATGTTTCACAAATATAATTAATGCTTTGTAATCCCACATTTGTCAAAGTTACTGGTTTTATATTTGTTCATCTCCATCTCCCAAATCCTGTCTCCATTTCCAGTATACTCTCAATTCTTCTAGTCAACTCTTGTGTTTTTTTTCCATCTCGCAAGCATTTTACATTGAAACATTGGAAAAGGTTTCACTGGCACGGCCTCTCTCTGGTCTTTATTACCAGAAGAGCAAGAAGCAGTGTTTCACAGTTAATTTTTTTTTTTGGACAAACTTTTGTATTTCCTCCTTAGCATGTACATAATCAAAACATGATTTTGTCCCTGCAGGGAAGAATATTTGAAGATAGCCGAGTACAGCAGGTTGAATCCCACTCCTACTTCTCAACATTCCCTGAGTAGTGGAATAAATTCACTCCTTTTCTGCCTGGTGTACAATGAGTAGTCATTCTCCACAAACACTCTGTTGTCTTCCACATTTAGTACTTTGTCCTTCTGTCTCAGTTTTGTCAGAATCAACTCCTTCTGTTGGTAAAGAGAGCATAATTAACTTATTACAAGGTACTATTTTGGAACAGATTGAATGCATAGATGTTACAGATGATATAATAAAACAAAAATGATTGTATAAGGAAAGTATTTATATTTTAAAATATACTACATTAATTCTCAAAGGTTTAATGAGGTGAATAGGAAATGTTTGCTTTAAAGAGTTAATTGTTGCCTTTTATTGTTTAATTGATTAATGAAGTGTAATTAAGAATTGAGTATAAAGAGTGTGCTTTTTTTGTAATTTTTTATTCCATGAAGGTGGTAACACTGAGGCGCTAGAATAAATTATTCCTATTTTTTAGTATGTGATCTCCATTTATTTTCAAAGGAATAAGAACAACATTTGGAATCCAGTTGTGGTTTGAGATACTTGAGGAGGTGGAAGTGTTGTGTCAAGTCCTTCTGTTGGTAGGATTGTATTTTTACTATTAAAGATCTAGGCTGCTTTCCAATAGCCAGGTTTGGAGCATACAAACAATGTGCCCCTTCAGTTAACAACTCCTGCTGTGAAGTACCAGTCCAGTTGCATATTTGTGCATTCATAAAATGAATACAGTCTGTTCCTTCCAGTTTTTTCAGTACAGCAGAAAATCTCAGGTTTTCCCTACATGCTCTGTCCTCTAATACTATTTTTTGAAGCATTTCTCCTTGAGCAGTCTCATATTCAGCCAGCCTTTCCTTCATTTCAACATCTGATTTTTGCAGTTTTATCACCTCATCTGAATATCTGTTTAAAGCTTCTTCTATTTTGTCCATCCCTTTGTTATTTGAGTTGATATACTCCATCAGTGTTTTGTTTATTTTAACCAGGTCCATGTGCAACTGACTTAGACTTTTCTCTAGGTTACCGGAAGTCATGTCTGGAGCTTGCACTTCTTTTTGCTGAACAGCTGCAGCACTCTTCCCAGTCACTGCTTTTTTCCTCACCTTATGTAGCTGGTTTTCCTTCAGGTCCTCTGTATTTCTTTTTTTCCTGGCATCCAGGCAGTGCACTTACTAGCCAGTTACTGAAATTTGCCCAGAAATACAGGTCCAATGGCTTTCTCTGCTGAGTTTATGTTTCCACATTGGGAGAGCTAGAATTAATCTGTTACTCAGTGTGTAGCCATATTGGAAGTCCCCATTATAACCTCAGCATTGCATATTACTGAATGGAGCTTGCCTTACGCTTATTGAGTTAGAATTAATACAGCCTCTAAGATGATGTGTGTTTAGTTTAATAAATAATGCATTTGGGAGCTCCTTAGTGTAGTATTGCAGAGAAGTCACAGCTGTATTACTTCAGCCTGACTGCCAAACAATTACAGCTTACAAGTTTCCTTGTTCTAGCCTTTACTGTCTGTAAGGATAGGGGAGGGACTAGGGAGCTGTGACATCACAACATGGGTTGGATTTAGGACAGTCATGGTGATGTCAGTTTGGGGAGGGAACTGGCCAGAAAACTACCTGTATTCATTGGCCTTGATGACATCAGTAAATTGGAGACTGCAGCAAGTTTTTCCATGGTGGGATATAAGTTTTGTGAAAGTAAAACCACCACAGTACGGTAAGGTACTGTTCTAGTGGAGGGAAACAGTTGATTTAAAATATTTTAAATGCTGTATTGTTTATTCATAGCAGGGACTGTAAATACGGAGACAAATGACAGGGAAGTTGAGCATTTAATAATAGAATCCCACTGTTGACCTTTAATAAAGAGTTGAAGGATTTTACTTGGGAGGGCAAAAGTTAACTGGGATAAGTTGATCCTCCCAACAGAACAAGGAGGTTTAGGATTACCTAATTTGAAGGGATATTTTAAAGCTACACAGTTAAGACTCAAATTTAACACAAGCAGAAAGCAAGTGGAAAGGAATGATGATGAAACAGGAAGTAATTCAAGACAT